>NC_143561.1:86940333-87247166 GCF_054136105.1 Typopeltis vanoorti | reverse complement strand
TTCATTATTAATTAATTAATTAATAATTATAAAATAAATTCATTCATTAATTAAAAATAAATATCTATGTTATTTGAATCTATATGTTCATGTAAACAAAAAATATGATTTATTTTTAAATTTTGGTTCTCTAGAGATGTCAGACGACACACGCATCAATTTCATTTGATCCAGATGCAATATCAACGTTTTCTTGTTGCTCACAGCAGCTACTTGTATTTGCTATATTGCTCTCTTTTGGGGGTTTTATAAATCCAATCTTTAGCCAATGATCCATACGTAAGAATTTGCAAGCTAAAAAAAAAAATACTGTATTTACTCAAATATAACTAACTTTTTGCCTAAAATTAAAGCTAATAAATCGTGTTGTGAGATACGTGCGGGAATTTTCAGAAACAAACTGAAAATGGTGCGACTTACCAAGAAGTTCCTACTCACTATCACTACTTTTGGCATCGAGAACAGTTTCTTTGTGTGTATCATCAAAGTCATCTACCCAAATAGCATCATCTTCTTTCCCATTATTTCAAGCAAAAATTACCAGTAATTTACAAGACTTGAGATACGTAGAGCAGCGAAGAACTGCATATGATTGGTGTGGTATTAACAAAAGATAGCGTGAACCAAAGACAAATTAGCATTTCAACAGTTGAGTTGCAATGCTAATTCCCTTCAACTGAATTCCATAATATCTGAAACACATTCACTATATATTTCTTAGTTTTAACACGTTAATGACGGGGGTGGTGTCAAGCAAAACTATATGTTCCACCGGCAACATATGGTTTTGCTTGGTCTACACAGCAGTTTCTGTTGGAGGGGGGATGTGATTCATTAGTTAGTGCTGTTTTATCCTGGTTGTCTCTAACTGCACTGTTTGTTGAAAAATATAATGACTCCTTTAATTATGCATAGCCGAAAATTGCCACGTACCCCCTAACGACTATTCGCGTACCACACTTTGAGAAACACTGCCTTAGATGATTGGAATGCAGGAATGATCACATTAAAGGTCCAGTAAATAAGAGACCAACCTAGAGAAGAAAAAAATAAAGATCAGAACATCATGAATATTCTTTAGAACACACGTTCTTAAACTTTTTTTTTGTTTTTTTATCTATGATCCCTTTTATATGATCATGTAATCAGTGTAATCATGATTGATGATGTATTTCTGCAATAAACTAATCAAATATAGAAAGAAAGAAAGTTGTTAAATATATAATAATTTCAATAGTTCTATAATAAATGTTTAATCTAATCACATTTATCAATGCTTGCTGTGATTCCCAGAAGAGGCTAAAACCCATGGTTAAAACTGCTAGTTTAGAATGTCATAATATTTGGTATGTCTCTGGTAAGAATACATTACAAAATGATCATGATTATTAGTTACTCCATTATCAGCAGTAGATAAGTTTTTAGTTAATAACAAAAACTGCTGATCACATTTTTTTTTATTCAATAAAAATGCTTTAACTTAATCAAAAAAGGCTGATGAACAGAGGGTGATTATAAAATTAAATATCATTTAAAACAAAATGACTTATTATAAGAATAAAGAGAAACACTGTGTATATAAATAAAATGAATATTTACTGTTTATCACACAAGCGATGAATCTATACTCTTATATATGTATATATATATATATACACTTTTTTTTTCCCGTTGAAAATCTACTCATTAGGAATCCTATGCACATATACAACAAAAATACAGTCATTCATCATTGTCATAAATGCCTTGTCTTTGCCTTAAATTATGTTTAGGAATCCAGCCTTGATATCTGGGTGCAGGAGCACTTCTGAAACCTGTAATTTTATATTAAAAAAAAAAAAAAAACATAACTGAGAGAGATGAAGATTGCTAAAGAATGATTTGTAAAAACTAAGTAGTTTAATTTTAAAGATGAATTTAAAAAAAAAAAAGAAGATTATATCAAAATATTAATTTAAAAATTCAAAGCAATTCAAATTTAATTTTATACAAATAATGATATGTAGTTAAAACAGCCAGCAGGCTTCACTTCAGCAAAGTTAAATTATTCAAAATTAAGTCAAAATTTTGTTCAAAATCAAAGTTAAATTATTCAAAATTATTACGAGTTGCCTAGCATTGCACTACCAGGTGTTGGCTTACGCTTGGACTCGACCAACTTTATTTATATAGTTTTCTATATTCGGCATGAAATTCTTAGATTAGATTTTCTATCTTTGAGTTTCTTATTCGGCTAATAATTAGAAAATAACGTGGTATTCATTATCCACTTAATTTTGAATAATGATATGTAGATTTTGTTGCATAAATGAAATGCAATTTAGTTTCAATAGTTGTTCCCATTCATAAACAATGAAGTAAAAAATATTCTAACAGTTATTTATGGTGAAAAGCAGTGTACTATTGAAGATAGAGAGCAGCTTGCCTAAACAAAAGCTGAAGAATTGGTTATCTTACAGAAATTGCATATCCTGCTAATTCAGTGTGCTGTAACTATCATTTCCATATTATGCATCGTTCAGAATATAATAGAAGCCACAATATATCACAAATCACAACCACGTTGGTGATCCCTGGAGCTAACATATTAAGTGCTCTTGTTGATCAGAAACAAGGGGGGGGGGGGAGTCAGTTACAGACATACAAGAATTTGCTTGAAAAATAAGACGGATCACAAAAATCACTAGAAACTTCAACTATCACGGCAAATGATGGGGTACAGAAGAGAATGTTGTTTCAAAAGTGAACAGTATGTCATGATCTGGATGAACAAAATATATGCAAACTGTGATGGGGGATAACAACAATGCAAGAATAATTCTCTTGAAAAATAAATCGCAGATTATCAACAACTTACACAAATTGTTTCTTCAAACGGTCAAGGATTTCAAGAGAAGTTTTGAAATCTCCATTTATTAAAGAGAATAGTGAACAAAGAACTGCATGAATATATTCATTGTGTCTGTTTTGAAACATTTCTTGCATTAATCAGAAGCACTACGTAAGTGATGCAAGGAGTTGCCTAACTTTTCTTGAAACCAACAATTATTTCAAAAAAAAAAACTCCACACTGAATAATGAGGTTTATAACCCCCCCCCCCCCCACACACACACATTGTAACATGACTTGTAACATGGTTTATTTTCTGATCACAGTCTCTCTACAACATAAGCTGAACCCAAGCACTATAAGTAGTGAATGTTTGGCACAACTGTCCTTTCTATGGAAACTGCAGTAAGGAGTTCAGGACATGCTTTGGCATAAAACTTATATAGCTGTGCATATCCTGACTCCTAGTTGAGAGATACTCCTGCACCACATTAGGAATACAAAACCATACCTGACTTTTTTTCCTGTTTTTCATTTTATCATCATGTTTCCATCTTTTAATGATGTCAGCTACAGTATGATCCCAGATGCTTTCACATAAAATGACTAATCTAGCAGTCTAATGATAACACCTTGGTTTGTATTGGTTAACTCTAAATTAAAATCCAATTTCAGTAATGTACATAATGATGATCATTTAGCATGCACACTCCTAACCATATGACAGTATGTGCAAAATGAAGGGTGCCCAAAAATTATGCAACATTGTGTAGGTCAGTACAATTTGATATATATATATATATATATATATATATATATATATATTAGTGGCATCATATGCACATTTAGATCCAGTGTACTGTTGGGTGGCTTATGCAACCCATGCATAAGCCACCCAATTCACATCTATTCACAAAATTCATGTCTATTTGACTGTATGATTGCATTTTTATTGATGTATGAAAGCTTTAAGAGTGCATAGCGCATCAGCACTCATCTTAATTGGTCCATTGCAATTAATTGTAGGATAACTTTATATTAATTAATAAATTAAAATATTTAATTTTAAAGATTACATGGAAAGCATAAAGGTCAAATGAACAATAGCTGATCAGAAAATGCATAAACAGCGCACACGAATAGCTTCATGTGCACTGTTTATGTGAGAAGAGTAAAGGGTTTACAATTTATGGTGAGATTAGATTATCACAGGTAAATACTAGAGTGACACATGGATAATTTGAATTTTGATATGATTTTTAAATATGGTCATATAATACTCACAGAAATCTGGGAAAAAAGTAATCACCTGGGAAAGTGATTACTTTTTCCAGATTGAACCAAAGGCAGCTGAAATAACTTGTCTTACTTATTTATATACAAATTCCAACCTCCAACTATAATCATACAATCCACAAAAGCTTTGGCAGAAAATTCAACATTCAGGAGATTGTCAACAGTTTCTAATTGTAAATATGGGTAAAAAAGTTATAAGTTATTTATAGAAAATTATATGTTAAAAACTTGTCTATATCGGTGTCCTAAACACATCAGTTCACACTTTACACATATAAAACAGATGAAACTCAGAAAAAAAGAGCAACAACAATGTTCAGCTGGATTAGCTGAAACGATGACCAATTTGACCCGCTCTGCCATTTGTATGTCTGTGACTGCACACCCAGGCTATTAACGCAAACACGATACAAAGTTTCTTCTTCTTCAACCTTTTGGTTCTGTCCACTGCTGGACGAAGGTCTCCCCCATGATTTTCCAGACCACTGGTTTTCTGCCTCTCCCATCCATCTCACTCCTGCAATTTGTTCCAGTTCATCCTTCCACCTTCTTCCCGGTCTTCCTCTTTTTCTTGCTCCATCCATTGGTCTCCACTCTGTTGTTTTCTAGTCCGTCTCCTGTCACTGCATCTGGCAATATGGCCAGCCCATCTCCACTTAGCCTGTTTAATGTATTTTACAATATCCATGACACCTGTTTGAGATCTTATCCAGGTATTTGTCTTCCTATCTCTTAATGTTATTTTTAGCATACTTCTCTCCATGCGATTCAAAGTTTACGAGTCAAAAACTATTCTCTTCATGAAGCATTAAAATATTGTGTTTAATTTTAGGAAATGTGAAGCCAGTAAACAATTGGGGTGGGGTGGGGGTCTTTAACAGGAATAAATGCAAAAATATAATATTGGTGATATTGCTATTCGTTGGATGGGCACCGCACACCTGGAATGAATATTCCAGGAGTGGGCGCGCCCATCTAACGAATAGCAATATCACCGATATTATATTTTGCATTTATTCACATTAAAGATTCCCCTAATTGTTTCCAGACTTTGTGTGATTCCTAAACGTAAACACAATATACTAATGCTTCATGAAGAGGACACTTTTCAACACATAAACATTGCATCACATTCACATTAATAGTCCGGGTGTGCATTCAAAATACATAAACCGTTGAAAATATGTACAGATGGCGCAGCAGTTCAAATTCTTAGTGCTGTAGTAGTTTTAAGCTATTCAGAAGGCGAGGCAGGGTGAACTCTGAGACAATAACATCTAGAGGCTGAGATTGGTTATTATGTCAACCAATCCAATTGAATGTTGTGATTTGTCATGAGTTATTGTTTTTGTTTTCTGGGTTTCATCTGTTTTGCATTCATGAAGTGTGAACTGACGTGATAGGCAAGTGTTTATATATGATAGATAAGTTTTTAATATATAATTTTCAATAAATTTATAACTAGTTTGTCCATATTTACAATGGGAAACAGTATTGTAGTTGGAGGTAAGCCTCATCTTTTTCTTCCAAATTTTACACCTTTGAGTAATTCAGACATTACCAATCAAATATATGCTTACTAAATAACTTAAGGAAATTACAACGTACAATAGAATATACATTAAATTAAACTTTAATATATTTCCAATTTTTCAGCAACGTTAAGTTGCCATCTTCAAAGGAACTTACAATAAAGACATGTGCATGCAGGCACTAAACACAGTAAATGAGAAACGAAGTGAGGAAGCTACGGTTTTCCTAAAAGTCCTGATGGGGCCCCCTAGTGGGCTATGTAGGTATTCTTAGCCGTTGGGCTGAAGGTCTCCTGATGTAAGCCTCACAAATTTGGGGCAGTCTCATGCAACCAAATTTGTTGAGGTTTGCCTTAACAATTTTGGAATCAGCCTCAGCCTCTTAGGGCTGAGGCTGATTCCATGAATAGTCTTTCAAATTTGAACTTGCTACAGTGTATTATTGTGGCTTTCTTCCACTGTATTCTGTGGCGGGTATCCAGGGCATGGTCTGCAAGACCAGAGTGGCTGTACTGGTGAAACCAGATGTAGTCCTTGCGTTCTGAAATTCTGATATTCGCTGTCCTGCCTGTTTGGCCAAAGTACGACAACTTACAGCTGCAAAGGACCTGGTATACATCAGGTAGGTCTTTAGTGGAGCAGATAAGGGATGCCAATTTTCTATATGGTCTGTAAAAAGGGTCAAGTCGTGTTTTTTTAGGATTTTGGTAATTTTTTCTGAGGTGCCTTGGATATAGCATTCTCCCTCATTGTTTTCTAATATACAGTATTTTAAAACAAACACATTGTCCCCCACTCTGTGCAGATTTCACTACAATTAATTGCATTAGACCAATTAAGATGAGCACTGATGTGCTATACGCTCTTAACACATTCATACATCGATAAAAATGCAATCATACAAATCTACAAAATTCACATCAAACTGATGTGAATTTTGTAGCGTGGATTGCATAACCACGACAGCACACCCAACTGAAATGGGCATGTGATGCCACTGATAAACACACACACACACACACACAGCTTTTTTTTTTTTTTTTAAATGTGCTGTGCTCATTCTTTTTAATTTTTTAACTGTGAAAGGGAGATGGAAACTAGTTTTTACTTTACAGTTCAAGACAATTTTTCTATTACTTCTTAGATGAACTGAACACCTGCAAAAAGTCAGATGAAAACCCAGTAAAACGATTTATTTAACACATTCCCGAGGGACAGGGACAAACCATCTTGTGCTATATTGAACATCGAGGTAGGACAAAAGAACTGGCCATGTGTTTATTGCTTATCTGATATATACTGGTAGATTAGTACTGGAATGGAGATAACCCTATTTAGTGATCCCCCCCCCCCATAGACACCACACTTAGTGTGACTGTTTTTGTCTGACCTAAAAGTGGAACATTTTATCCCCACCACTCAAGATATTTTTCATGATCTGTAATAAAAAAACATACTACTACATTTGTAGTTGTACAATGATATATTTAGTAAAGAAATAATTCATGCAGTGGCTTAAGGTAAAGATACAGATATATTTCAATTCACAATATCAAAATTTATAAAAACAACTCTCATATACTAATAATGAAATATATACATATTTATAAAAATTAATAGTTCTAAAAGTTCTAAATTAACTTTACAAGCTACAAGATCTTCAACAAATCTGGTTGGTCCTTAATCCCTGTTTAAATTTCCATCACTGTTGCTATGATTCATGTCAAAGTTTCTGGAACAAAAAACTACATGGACATTGGAATGCAAAAAAAATTAAATATTTACAAGCAGATATTTCACTAGCTCACAAGAACAGATGCATGCACAGAAGGCAACAGTGGCATTCTATTGTGGTAATTCCTGTTATTAATGATGACAGATATGATCTATACAAATTCATATTGTTAGTTCTGTTGAACTTGTACAGTTTCCAGGAAAACAGTCACCAATTTAAACTGGAATTTGTGATGTAACCTGGTTTCTATCATCTCATTAAGAATGGTCTTTTTTCATTATGGTAGCATTCCCTGCCAATATGGCAGGGAATGCTGCAGACACCCGAGAAAGATATATATATATATATATATATATTTTTTTTTTTAGAGGCTCGTATATTATTCTGATTCTGTGTTGTTTCAGGAAGGAGCCAAGTTTACCAAGAATTAATAATTTTTCCCAATTTTTACTTTGTTCCCACACTTTTCCACTGCAGATTAGGTTAGTGTTGGAGGATGTCTGATAAATTATTATAAATATTATGGCAATTGTGGATTATGTATCACTTACAGAGAATTGTGGATTATGGCTGAAGCAGCTAAAGCCATGTCTGTTATATCTATTAATCTGTCTGTTTTGTGAGAGTGGAAGTCAGTTACTCAGAGAGAAAACTATATGGTCTATAACCATATAGTTTTCTCTCTTGCTACCTTTTTTGCTTTCTATAAGACCAGGCAACACACTTTTACTTGGAAAGTCCTTATAAACATTCCTCACTTCCTAAATGGCACTCAAACTCATATACTTGTAGGATGCAACTAGAAGCATTGTATTACTGCAAATGAGAGATACTTCTTCAAGTGTATACCATCATTTTGATTGCGTACACACACACACACACACACACACACACACACACACACACACACACACACACACACACACACACACACACACACACACAGTATATACTGGTGCCTTGATTAACAGATGTGAGATACTGATGCAGTACATTTAGGAATTTATAGCATTTGTTAACTTTTGACACATTTACTTGGTATTCAAATAAACTTAGTTATTTAATAAAATTTGCATTTTTCACTATGTCTATTGTCAAGGTGTTATATAAAACTCATAATAGAATTTTAAATTAGTTTCATGTTTATATACATGTTCACATCAAATTTTCTCACATGAGATGTACCTTAGGATGAACTTTATTTAGTGCTATAATAAAACTTTTACTTTGTTTCATTCACATTATGGTGTCTGTTGGTGAAGGATGTTTTTTTCACTATGGGAGGAGAGGCTTTTCATTCCAGTTGTCTCTAGTTATTGTAAATACTCTAGTTATTATATTTCTCACTAAATATAGTATACACTGACTGTGTCTATGTATTAATTTTAGTGGTACAATAAAACTTTATTTTGCATTGCTTGCATCTGTGCAGTACGATTAAGGTGACCATCCTGATTTTTAGGTCTGTGTCCCACTTTTACTGAAAAACGCAGGACAAAAAAATATCCTACTTTTCAGAAACTATCCTACTTTTGTGCTTACCCAGTCTTCAGGGATGCATGCACATGGCAAACACTGCTCACATAAGTAGTAATATATTATTAGTGCTTGTTGATGACAAATGTCGATAGTTTTTTTTGAGATTTTTTCCCCTCTTCATTCAACATTAAAAATATAAATATAAATTCAGGAGTGCTTAAGGGTCAAAGCTGTATAACTGAGAGGAGACCTCCATATAGCTTTAAAGGAATGCAGAGAACCGACCAGGGCTTCTGACCTAATATCCAATCCTCACCTTCTCGTGGTGCACCCTGTTGGGTATCTACTTGGATACTGAACGGACGAGGATGGACTGGAAATTTGGGATTTATCCTACCAAATTGTATTCTAAATTGGTTAAACCAAAATATACAATGATGGTACAACATGACAAAATTTCATGCCGGCTGGGGCGTCGCCCGGTTAAACGAAGCCCCCGTTGTTTTCGTCAGGGAACCAGGGGAACAGCGAAAAGTCAGCTACTGGAACAAATCTGAAAATAAACCCCAACTCAACATCACCAGAGTTAAAGATCGGTACTATCAACGTAAGAAGCTTGAATGGCAAAGAAATGGAGCTAGCTGAGGAATTAGATAAGTACCAGATCGACATAATAGAGGTGACTGAAACAAAAAAGACCAAAACTGGTGAGATCTTTCTGAGCAATGAATGCAAAATGTTATATTCAGGCAATGACAATCAAGGAAAAGAAGGAGTAGCCATAGTATTCAACACAAAATACGAGGCTAATCTTCTTGAATGGCAGTCAGTCTCAAGTAGAGTAATGTGGGCAAATATGAGAATGGGGAACTGGACAATGAGACTTATTTGTGCCTATGGTCCCACAGAAGGTTCTAGTAAGGTAGAAGTGGAGGAATTTTTTGAGGCTTTAGAAAAAGCAACTGACACAATGAAAAATTGGTCCTTGTTGGGGATCTAAATAGCAGAGTAGGAAATGATTGTGAGACATACAAAAATATTTTGGGAAAATTGGAGAAAAGAGGAAAGCTAATAATAATGGCAAATATCTGTTGGATTTCTGCTCAGGACATGGACTGGTTATTACTAACACCATGTTCCAACATAAAAATGTGCACAAATTCACATGGAGAGAAAAGGCTAGGAATAAGAAAAGTTTCATTGACTATGTTATTGTTGATAGTGATGTTTTCTCCCTGTTCAGGACACCAGAGTGTACAGAGGATTTGAAATTGGAAGTGATCACTATTTAGTCTTGAGCAGGATAAAATTGAATTTCATATTGAAAAGAATAACATATAAGAAAGTTTTAAAGCGAATAAAATTTGAGCAGCTCTCGGATGTGAACTGTAGACTAAAATACACAAAAATTATTGAAGAAAAAATGAAAGAGTTTGAGAGCATGAACCAAACCTTGGCGATTCAGTGGCAAACAATGAAGAAAACATTGATTGATTCTGCCAGAGAGGCATGTGGTGAGGTTGTCTGTAAGGATAAAAAAATTAGAACTCCCTGGTGGACACAGGAAGTTAAAGAGGCAGTGAAGGAAAAGAAGAAAGCATACCAAAAGTTCCTGTCAAATAAGTCAGCTTGTGCTCTTAGAGAATATAGAGACAAAAGCAAGAATGCTAAACACTGTTTAAAACTAGCTAAACAAACATCATGGGAGGACTTTGGCAAGAATATAGAAAATAAATATCAAGAAGGTGGCAAAATATTCTGGAGGTTGTTGAAGAAGCTTAAGAATGGAGGAAAGAGTGCTGTAAAAGGAATTAGAGATGTTAAAGGTGACATGAAAACAGGAGAAAAAGATATCCTTGAAGTATGGAGTAATTACTTTGAAAAACTGCTAAATGATACAAGCAGTGATGTCAGCACAGTGATAAAAAACACTGACCAGGCATGCAGTCAGGAATACATATCCATACTTGAAGTAGAAAAAGCCATCAAAGACTTGAAATGTGGAAAGGCAGCAGGAGTAGATGATATTCGACCAGAAATGCTGAAGTATGGTGGTATAAGAGTCTTACAGTGGCTGCACTGCATAGTTCAGAAAGCCTGGACAGAGGGACAAATTCCCGATGATTGGAGTAGAGCTCTCATAGTACCCATACATAAAAAGGGAAATAAAACTGCATGTGAAAATTACAGAGGTATTTCCCTACTGAGTGTTCCTGGCAAGATCTATGTAAGTATACTTGAGAAACGGTTGAGAAGAATTGTGGAAGAAAAGCTTGGTGAAGAACAAGCTGGATTCAGGCCAAATAGAGGCTGTCAGGATCAGATCTTCACTTTACGACAAATAGTCGAGAAAGCATGGGAATATAACAAAGATCTGTATTTAAGTTTTGTTGATCTGGAAAAGGCATATGACAAGGTGCCAAGAGAGAAGCTATTCAATATGCTGCAGTTATATGGTGTCAATGGGGCATTATATCAAGCAATACTTAGTCTTTATTTGAGTTGTAAGTCAGCAGTTAGAATTGAAGGAAGCAAAGCACAGGAAGATGGTTTAATGTTAAATCTGGTGTGAGACAAGGATGTACATTATCCCCTCTGTTATTCATTATCTATATGGATCACATTATGAAGGAATGTGGTATTAAACATGATATCAAAATTGGAGATGTTAATGTCAGCTCTTCGCTTTATGCGGATGATGTTATACTTCTAAATAAATCTGCTACAAGTCTGCAAGATTCTCTGACTAAATTGAATAGCTGTTGTAATAGATATGGTATGAAGGTCAGCAATAAAAAGACAAAGACAATGAAAATAAGCAGAATCATTGAAAATGCCAACTGTGTTGTGAATGGAGAACCTGTGGAACAAGTAAAACATTTCAGCTATTTAGGCACGATTTTTACTGAAGATGGTAAATTAAATATAGAAATAAACAGAATCAGCAAAGCTGGTATGGTGGGAAGTCAATTGAATAAATTCATATGGAATAAGAGAGAAATTAGTCGGAACACTAAATTAGCTGTATACAAGACAGTGTTCAAACCAGTTTTAACTTATGGATCTGAGAGCTGGGTCAGAAGTAAAACACTTGACTAAAGACTAGAAACAGCAGATATGAGAGTCCTGAGAAAGATTAGAGGCATGAACAGATGGCATCAATGGCAATATCATATTAAAAATGAGGATATTAGGAAAGAACTTGACATTGTCAGCATCCAGGAATGCGTTAGCAGAGCAAATCTCAGGTGGTATGGTCACTTAAACAGAATGGGCGAGGAAAGATTAGCAAAACAAGTGTTCTCTGCCAGGTTGGCAGCAAAACGACCCAGAGGAAGACCAAGATATAGGTGGATTGATACAGTACAAAGTGCTTTAGATGATAGAAATATAAGATCTGATAATGTTGGAGTCTTGACAAGTAACAGACTGATTTGGAGGAAAATTGTAGATAGGAAATTAATAATGATGTAATTTTTTTTCATGTAGTACTATCATATCCTGTACACCCCTTGAGGGTACATGGCAGGAATTTGATGATGATGATATAATAATTCATTGTATTATTATATATCAATTATAAAAGTAAATAATTCAAGTTGGAGTTTCTGGAACAGAAAACTACATAGACATTGGAATGCAAATAAATAATTTACTGACTTAAACTAATTATTTAGATTAGATTAAATTTAGAAGGGGATTCTATCTATCTTTCTCAGATACATTATTTGCAAGGCAAGCAGATAGGTCTCTCATGTATTCAGTTTACCATAAACATGTACACACAGACAGATACCTACATGTCACTTCCCACTACATTCCTGCTCAGAAACTTCAAATGCTCAAAACTTTAGCCACCCAGGCAGAGTGAATTTTGCCCAGTATCATGTCTGAAATGACAGGCTCTGCTTACGTCATTCCAGTAAAATAGATACAACAGAAAAATCCTTGCTAAACTTCTTAAAAAAAATAGCTCCTCCAAAACCAGTGTATACATATATCTTATCTTTACCCTACAGCAAAGGAACTTCTAGACCTTCATAAAGGTCTGGAAGCAAGACAAGAGTGGAATTTACCAAAATAATTTGCTACTTAGCAAACAGAATTTCAGCCTTAACATTTATTTTTAAAAAGGTGACAAAAAAATAATAATAAAAATAAACAATTTATAAATAAAAGAAATGAAAATTAATCTAAAAAGCACACAGTCAAATAATTTGTGCATTTTTGTGCATGGCGATGGTAATTGTTCTTGCATGGATAGGAAGCCATATCCTTTCCAGTTATGATGATGATGTTCTTTAAGATCCTTAGGTGCCACCCAGGCATCTAAGGATCTTAAAGCAATGAAGTACAACAATTCCAATGGTTTAAAAGGTTGTGGTTAGCAAGATCTACAGAGCTCAGACTAATAGAATTGAATCATTTTATTTTTGCTAAATTTTTATTATTTTTTTAAAACACCTTCATTAACTAATAAATTGGAACTTGTAATGCCTTTCCTGATAATGAAACACTGCCTCCACTGATTAAAAGTTAATTTGCAGAAGTTACTTGAATAAGAGAAATAGAAAGCTTTTTTTTTTTTTTTTAATCCTTGCTGTTTGGTTTTGAAATTTGCTTATTTCATTTTTAATCTATAGAAATATTCAGAGAAAATGGGAGTGATCTGTATGATTGTTTCATTGTCTTCAAACAACATTCAACTCTGTTAATAGAGAAAAATTATTCCAAATCCTATTTAATGAAGAAATAGATTATGACGAGATATACTTAGAATACTCACTGTATATTATCATAGCACTAATGCAATGGTGCAATATGGTAATATCAATACACAGCTATTCAAAGTGAAGAGAAAAGTGATGCAAGGCTGTCCACTCTCACCCCTACTTTTTATTTCTTCATAGAAGATCTTATTAATAATGCAATAGAGGAAAAGAAAGAAATAATGATAAGCAGCAAACATATCACTCATAAAATATGTAGATGACACTGTCATAATTGCAGATATTAAACTTAATCTACAGTAATAGATAATAAAATTAGAATAAACCAGTAAAAAATGCAAGGTAATATAAAAAATAGAAAATGAAAATAGGCAGAAAGACAGAGAAAGTAACAATAATTTTAAACAATAAAGTAATAGAATGAATAAATAGCGTTAATTACTTAGAGGTTCATTTGTGCACATCTAATTTAAATGATACCGCAACAATTTAATGCAGAATCTTAACATGATGGACAATGACTAAATTACAAAAAAAATATGGAAAACTAATAAATTATTCAACCACATTAAACTAAAGCTCTATGATTCAATCATTCTCACTACCTTTTATGGAGCTGGGATATGGAAAAATTGAAAAGATGCTCAAAAGAAAATTGCCAGCCTTTGAAATTTCTCTGGATAATTAATAAAATGCACTGGACACAATTCGAAACAAATTAGATATGAACTTGAGAAAGAGAGAGAGAGAGAGAGAGAGAGAGAGAGAGAGAGAGAGAGAGAGAGAGAGAGAGATCACATTAGTTATGAATAATATCAAATGATAACAGGTAGAATGATTTGGTCACATAGAATGAATCCACAGAGACTAGCAAGCGCATCAGGTGCTGGACAGACAATGAAAGGATCATGACCCCAAAGGACAACCAGAATAACATGGCAACAGATCCTGCACAAAACAGACAAAAATAGTGAATCACTATCCATGAGAGGTTCAACCTGTCTTAGGAGAGAAGAAATAATATTTAACTTCCTTCATAACCTTATTCTGAATTCTTGAATACTGTTTATTTTTATATATATCTAGGTCTGAAATGGTAGAAGTTTATTAGTAAACCCTTAATCCTCAAATCATCTCATATTTTTGGCATTCTTTCAGAATTTATTCCCTGTTCAGTGGAACTATAAATCAGGAAGGATAACAAAACTTTCTTAAATAAGCAAGTAAAAAAAAAAAAAGTTTTATAAATAATATATTTAAGCCATCCCTGGTACAAAAACACACTCGAATCAGACTATATAATGTCTTGTCAAAACCAACTCTACTATACGGAAGCGAAACATGGACCATGAAAAGGAAAGATGAAAAACGAATTCAAACAGCAGAAATGAAGTTCCTCAGAAAATCAGCTGGATATACCAAGTGGGACCACAAAACAAATGAAGAAATCTTACAATCCCTGAAAATAAAACCAATTAATTACTACATAAGACAGTATAAACAAAAATGGCTAGAACATTTAAATCGAACGGACAACAGCAGACTACCAAAAATATTATACAGATACAAAATAAGTGGAAAAAGAAGAATCAGAAGACCAAGAAAGAGATGGCATGAGACCGGAACAGGCCACCTGGCCTAAATTCCATGTTAGGAAGAAGAAGAAAAAAAATGTTTGTGCCAAGTAATCATAGTGTCTGGTAGTGATACTGTGACTAACAGCATATGGGATTACCCCACCTTTGCCATAAGTTGCCTCAGGACTGTAATACTTAAAAGACATAACTAAAACACTGCACTGGATTTCCTGTCCTTCCTTGCATAGGTAATGTAATTTGTCAATGAAGGACTTGAAGTCAGAGGGCATGACTTCTATCAAACATGAGTTGTTTTATATTTAATGCTATGAGTAACTGTGTAAATTAAAAACAATAACTAACCAGCTAATGTCATTAGTAACCAATTTTTTAAATCTTCTTCCTTTTTCGTATTAGGCCCATTGGTCTGTCACGGAGCTGTCCTAAGCTCTTCCAAACCATACCCGTCCTGAGGATAAGGTGGTTAGCCCTATGCCTCCCAGTGTGTCCTATGTCTGTAGATGTGTGTGTTCACTGGGCTGATTTGTCTATTCTGGAGGATGAAAAACACGAGTTTCTGGGTGAAACCCATCCCTCCACCATATGAGACCGGCTAACTCCCCTGTCAAAAGAGACCAGATAAAGATTCCTCATATCATTGACAGGAATTGAACCGAGATCTTTCCGACCAAAGGGCTTCGTCTATACCGACTCAGCTACAGAGGCTCAACATTTTTTTTTTTTTTTAAATTACTACAGAAAATTTTATAAATTATAAAGATTCTATCAATTGAAATTAAAACTGAATATTGAACAATATCTGAACACATTCAAATACTGCCAGCCTGGTTGGCCAAACGGGTTCGTCTCCGTTCTCTAACCAACAAGCTGAACATTTGAATCTCACTGTAGCCTGGATGTTTGTGAAGTCTGTAGGTGGTAGACAATTCCCATTTCCTGATATGAGACAACCACTCTGATTATTTGGAAGAGTTGTGTGTGAAATATATACCATGTGTGGTTTTTTAGAATATGCTCTGATTATCTAAACTCTCTCTCTCTTAGAGCATCTACAGCACTAAAAAAAAAAGGTATATAGGTTTATAACCTTTCATGGGTGTGATTCACCTTGCTATAGTAAACTACTGAAAAGACCCAACTGAAACTTAACATGTACAATGCATGCTTAAAAAATTTACTATTGCAAACTGATCCTTATGATAAAAAACAAACAAAACATACTTGTAATCCCAATGAGTTTGCTATGGTGAAGGTCAACTATGTTTGAGAGAAACAATCAACGTTCATTTTTTTCTCAGAAAGTAAATATTTTGACAATTCTCTCATGAAGAATACCAACAACACTAAGAAGCAATTCTTTTTTTAATGTTTACTGATGGCTTTATTTCACTGTTCATTTTTTTAAAAAAATTTCAATACCAGAAAGGATGAGTGCTATATTTAGTGCATTTATGATAAATTTATTACTCATATACACACAGGTTTTTATGGAATTAACATATAAAATCCCAATTCAGTTTTGAGCAGAAAAAGATGAATAACACATTAAAAAGAAAAACATATATAACAAGTTTTAAAGCAAATCCAAGTGAAGCAGCTTTTCAGATGTGAACTGCAGAATCAAATAGAGAAATATTATTGGGGAAGAAGAGTTTGAAAACAAGAACCAAAACTTTAAAACCAACCAGTGAAACTGGAAGGAAATATTGAATAACTTAATTAAGGAATCCAGGGAAAGTTATCAGGTTACAAAAATCAAAACTATAGAATGGACTAAGACAATTGAAGAAAGTTCAGGAAAAAATAAAATTATATGAAAAATTTCTGATAAGTAATCAAGTATCCTTAGAGAATACAAATACAAATGTAGAAGAGCTAAATTACATGCAAAAGTGGATAGAAGTCACTGGAAGAATGGAGAATAATACAGGAGATAAATATCAGGAAGGAAGGCAAAATGTTCTGGAAGCTATTAAAAATGTATAGAAATAGAGGAAAGAGTACCGCAAGGTGACAATGATAATATGAGACATGGAGAGGATGGTGGAGTAATTTCTATTTAAATAGAAATGTTCAAATATCTAGACATAAAAATTTTAAGTGATTGCACTGCATAACTGAACTATGATCAGAAAGCTGTATTCCAGATGATTGGAATATAGTTGTCATCACACTCACCTATAAAAAGGGAAATAAAACAATTTCATACTGAATGTTCCAGGTCAACTAAACTAAGCTATGTATAAATATACTAAATAATGGAAAAATTCACAGGACTATACCAAGTAAATATCATGGCAGTGGCAATATATTGTAGATGCTACTGAAACAGCTTAGAAATGAAAGGTACGAAAAAATAGAATACTATAAATAGAATCAGAGATTAAAAAGGTGTCATAAAAGCTGAAGATATTCTGGTTGTTTGTAGGAATTATTTTGAAATAATTAAATGAGATAAGTAGTGACAGGATGGCTGAGTAAGATGAACCTATTAAACAAGTAAGATACTTAAGCTATATAGGCACAATTTTTAGTGCAGATGGCAAATTAAATATGGAAATAGACAACAAAATAAGCAAAACTGATATGATGGGAAGCCAAATGAATAAATTTTCTCATTTATATGGCATAAATGAGAAATTAATCAAAACACTAGTTTAGTGTTTTGATTAAACTTTAAAGTAGTTCAATGAAGACTAGAGACCACTGCATATTACAATTCAGAGAAAAATTAAGAAAGTGAACAGATGGCATTCAATGGCAAAATCATATTAAAGCTATAATAAATTTAGTTTAATCCTTTATCCAAGTGTAAGCAAACAAAGTTTGCACCTGAAGTATCTTCAGGACTGAGGCAACTCGTGGTAAAGGTGGACCAAGCTCTCATCACTCCTTGTCTTAGTATCTCCCATAACGCAAAACACATCTCCTTGCAGACATGTATAATGGTATGCATTAAGAGAAGGGTCACTACCCAGACCGGTTTTGACCTTTATTGAGGCCTCGTCAGTGGGAGCCAGATCCAGAGGTGGTATTACCATGGTGGAAGCTATGGAGAGGTCATATTTACCTATATGAGTTGCCAAAAGGTGTCTCACCTTATTATTAAATTAGTCTGGATTTAGAGAAAGATGTTGGAAGTTTTTTTTTTCATTTGGTTAGACTATAATAAATTTGGTTTAATCCTTTATCCAAGTGTAAGTAAACAAAGTTTGAACCTGAAGTATCTTCAGGACTGAGACAACTTGTAGTAAAGGTGAACCAAGCTCTCATCACAAGCACACATATACATTAAGGGAAGGGCCACTGTGCAGACCAATTTCGACCTTTATTGAGATCTCGTCAGTGGGAGCCAGACCAAGAGGTGGTGATACCAAGGTGGAAGCAATGGAGAAGTCATATTTACCTATACGAGTTGCCAAAAGGTGTCTCACTTTATTATTAAATTACTCTGGATTTAGAGAAAGATGTTGGAAGTTTTTTCACTTGGTTAGACTATTAAAAATGAAAATATTAGAAAGGAAATTGACACTATTAGCATTTAAGAATGTGCAGAGCTAATCTAAGATGATATTTGTTGGTTAGTGTGAGAGAGGAAATGTTAGCAAAGCAGGTGTTTGATGACAGGTGGATTGATGAAGTTAGAAGTCCAAGCTCTGATAATAACATACTAACTTTGAAGAAAACTGCTGAGAGCAAGCTAGTAATAACAAACTTAAATATGTAGTATACCATCAGAAGCATTCTGTACACAAGTACTTTACAACCTTTTTAAAATATGGTGTGCACACAGAAATGCCACTTTGGGATAAAGTGAAGGAGATTTTTTTTGGGGGGGGGGGGGGGGATCTATACAGAACTCAGTGAAAAAAAATTCTTTATATTTCTATTCTTATGACAACAACAACAAAAATATACATTATTAGGAACAATGATAAATTTAATATTTTAATTTCGTAGATAGCTCAAAGCATCTGCATAAAAAAACGTTGAAGTACAAACATTTCTTTTAATTCAATCATATTTTAAAAACTGAAGCAATGAGATTTTGAAATAAAAAAATGATGAAATTAAATTTTAGCAAAAAATTAAAGAAAAAGAAAAAGAACAAAAATATTTTTGTCCCATAAAAATTTATCAAATTACAATTCTATCACATGGTGGTTAAGGATCAAAGTTATATAACTGAAAGCAGACTTCCACACAGCCTTTAAAGGAATGCAGAGAACCGATCAGGGCTTCTGACCTGATGTTCAATCCCCACCTTCTCGTGGTGCACCATGTTAGGTATCTATCTGGATACTGAACGAATGAAGATAGGCTAGCAGTATAGGATTTAACCAACCACATTGTATTCTTATTGGCTTAAACCAAAATAAAAAATGATGGTACAATACCACAGAATTTCAAGCCAGCTGGGGCATCGCCCAGTTAAACAACACCCAATTGTTTTCGCCAGGGAACCAGGGAAAACAGCAAAAAGTCAGTTACTGGAACAAATCCTAAAACGCATCCCAACTCAACATCACTAGAGTTCAAGATCGGTACTATCAACATAAGAAGTCTGAATGGCAAAGAAATAGAGCTAGCTGAGGAATTAGATAAGTACCAGATCGACATAATAGCGGTGACTAAAAGGCAAAGACTGGAGAGATCTTTCTGAGCAACAAATACAAAACTTTATATTCAGGCAATGACAATCAAGGAAAAGAAGTTGTAGCCATAGTATTCAACATTAAACACGAGGCTAATCTTGAATGGTAGGCAGTGTCAAGTAGAGTGATAAGGACAAATATCAGAGTGGGGAACTGAACAATGAATCTTATTTGTGCCTATGGTCCCACAGAAGGTTCTACTAATTTAGAAGTGGAGGAATAATTTTTTGAGGCTTTAGAGAAAGCAACTGGCACAATAAAAAAGGAAACATTGATCCTTGTTGGAGATCTAAATAGCAGAGTAGGAAATGATTGTCAAACATACAAAAATATATTGGGAAAATTTTTACAAAAGAGCAAAGCTAATAATAATAATAATAATGGCAAATACCTGTTGGATTTCTGCTCAGGACAAGGACTGGTTATTACTAACACAATGTTCCAACATAAATATGTGCACAAATTCATATGGAGAGAAAGAGGCAACAAATAAGAAAAGTCTCATTGACTATGTTATTGTTGATAGTGATGTTTTCTCCCTGGTGCAGGACACCAAAGTGTACAGAGGATTTGAAATTGAAAGTGAACACCATTTAGTCTTGAGCAGGATAAAATTGAAATTCATATTGAAAAGAATAACATGTAAGAAAGATTTAAAGCGAATAAAAGTTGAGCAGCTCTCAGATGTGAACTATAGACTAAAATACACAAAAAGTATTGAAGAAAAAATGAAAGCATTTGAGAACAGGAACCAAACCTTGGAGATTCAGTGATAAGCCTTGAAGAAATCACTGATTGATTCAGCCAGACAGGTATGTGGTGAGGTTGTCTTTAAGGACACCTGTGTCCTTAAAGACAACCTCCTTAAAGACACTTCCTGTGTCCACCACGGAGTTCTGAAAAATCAGAACTCCGTGGTGGACACAGGAAGTTAAAGAGGCAGTGAAAGAAAAGAAAAAAGCATATCAAAAGTTTCGGGCAAATAAGTCAGCACGTGCTCTTAGAGAATACAGAGACAAATGCAAGAAAGCTAAACTTTGTGTAAAACTAGCTAAACAAAAGTCATGGGAGGACTTTGTAAGAACATAGAAAATAAATATCAACAAGGTGGCAAGATATTCTGGAGGTTGTTGAAGAAGCTCAGAAATAGAGGAAAGAGTGCTGTAAAAGGAATTAGAGATGATAAAGGTGACATGAAAACAGGAAAAAAAGATATCCTTGAAGTATGGAGTAATTACTTCGAAAAATTGCTAAATGAAACAAGCAGTGATAGCACAGTGGTAAAAAACAGTGACCAGGCATGCAGTCAGGAATACATATCCATACTTGAAGTAAAAAAAAAGCAATCAAAAGAAATGTGGAAAGGCAGCAGGAACAGATGATATTCGACCAGAAATGCTCAAGTATAGAGGTATAAAAGTCTTACAGTGGCTGCACTGCATAGTTCAGAAAGCCTGGAAAGAAGGACAAATTCCAGATGATTGGAGTAGAGCTTTCACAGTACCCATATATAAAAAGGGAAATAAAACTGGAGAATTACAGAGTTATTTCTCTACTGAGTGTTCCTGGTAACATATATGGAAGTATACTTAAGAAATGGTTGAGAAGGATTGTGGAAGAAAAGCTTGGTAAAGAACAAGCTGAATTCATCCAAATAGAGGTTGAATCCAGGTGTCAGGATCAGATTTTCACTTTGCAACATAATTGAGAAATCATGGAAATATAACGAAGATCTGTATTTAAGTTTTGAAGATCATGACAAGATGCCAAGAGAAAAGGTATTTAAAACGCTACAGTTGTATGGTGTCAGTGGGGCATATATCAAGCAACAGTTAGTCTTTATTCGTGTCAGCAGTTAGAATTGAAGTACAGTAAGATGGTTAAATGTTAAATCTGGTGTCAGACAAGGATGTACATTATCCCCTCTGTTATTCATTATCTATATGGATCACATTATGAAGGAAAGTGGTATTAAACCTGATATCAAAATTGGAGATGTTAATGTCACAGCTCTCTGCTTTATGTGGATGATGTTATACATCTAAATAAATCCGTAAGAAGCCTGCAAGATTCCGTGACCAAAGTGAATAACTGTTGTAACAGATATGGTATGAAGGTCAGCATTAAAAAGACAAAGACTATGAAAATTAGGCAGAAACACTGAAATATCAACTGCATTGTGATTGAAGAACCTGTGGAACAAGTAAAACATTTCAGCTACTTAGGCACGATATTTAGGGAAATGGTAAATTAAATATAGAAATAGACAACAGAATCAACAAAGCTGGTAAGGTAATAAGTCAACTGAATAAATTTATATGGAATAAGAGAGAAATTAGCCAAAACAACTGAATTAACTGTATACAAGACAGTATTCAAGCCAATTTTAACTTATGGACCTGAGAGATGGGTCAGAAGTAAAACTCTTGACAAAGACTAGAGACTGCAGATATGAGAGTCCTGAGAAAGATTAGGTGCATGAACAGATAGCATCAATGGCAATATCATATTAAAAACGAGGATATTAGGAAAGAACTTGACATTGTCAACATCTAGGAATGCATTAGCAGAAGAGCTAATCTCAGGTGGTGTGGTCACTTAAAACAGAATGGGGGAGCAAAGATTAGGAAAGCAAGTGTTTTCTGTCAGGTTGGCAGGAAAAAGACCCAGAGGAAGACCAAGATATAGGTGGATTGATACAGTAAAAAGTCCTTAGAAGATAGAAATATAAGATCTGATAATGTTGGAGTCTTGACATGTAACAGACTGATTTGGAGGAAAATTGTAGATAGGAACTTAGTAATGATGTAAGTTTTCATGTTTCATGTAGTACTATCATATCCTGTACACCTTTCAAGGGTACATATCAGGAATTTGGTGATGATGAATTCTATCATTGATCATGGAAAAATAATACTGGTGGATGCATTTAATCTGAAGATGGTTTACAAAATTTTAAAAAAAAAATATTCAAAGTTGTATTAACTTTGAATATTTTTTTTTAAAAATTAGTTTTGTTATACAGACGAATGGCAGGATTACCAGAATGGCACTTGACAGCGATAATAATAATGAAGATAATCATATATAACCTCTATGTTAAAAATAAAAAATAAAAATACTCATGAAAAAGAACAAATTAAACTGAAAGAAATACACATGCTAAAACCAAGAACAAACTGTGGGTAAAACAATAATCAAACTTCAATGATAACTAGTAGATTGGAGTGGGAGAGGTGCTATGTGGTGTAGTCACTATACAGAACTTTCTGGTAGTGACTGCTCTCTTATGTATAAAAACATAATTACTGAATCCAAGAAGCTTACAGAGGTAGCCATACACATACAAATGTATTCAATTGTTGTAAATTTTTGAATGTTTGCAAAAAAAATTTGATATTTTTTATCACTATGAAAAATTTACAACATCAATATATGTTAACATGCCTGTAACTCAATTCATAGCATACTGGTTGGGAGGCTCTGAGGCATGTGATGATGTTCTAGCTAAGATTTATGTATAGCTGGGAAGAGGCTAAGCTGATGTTATTTTTCCCTCAGGCCCACAGTTTCCATAGCATACGTCATAGCTGGTTTCACTACTGTCCTATACATTTTGCCTTTTAGATTGATCGGCATCCTCTTATCGCATAGCACTCCAGCCATCTCTCTCTCCAGTTCCTCCATCCTGTATCCCACTTCCTTCTCAGCCTCACCATCCTCTTTCATTGTTGAACCTAAGTGTCTAAAGTCGCTGACCTTCCTGGTGACATTTCCTTCCAGCTCCAGATCTGTCTCCTGGCTGCCATCCACTTCGCAACACACACATACCGTCTTACTTCTGCTCAGTCTCGTACCTCTCTCTTCCAGTACTTTCCTCCAAATTTCCAGTTTAGTTGCTACTTCTTCTCCTGATTCTGCACACAGCACGATGTCATCTGCATACAACATAGTTCAAGGTGCATCTTCTCTCACCTCCTCCGTCACCACCTCCATCACAATAATAAACAGAAACAGATTTAATGCTGACCCTTGATGCAAGCCATTGTCACTGGAAAACTTTCTGTCTCTCCAAGGCAGATCCGAACTCTTGTCTTCACATTTCTGTACATCTCCTGCACCAGCCTGACATATTTCTCTGGTACTGTCTTCTCCCTAAGACACCTCCAGACTTCTTACCTTGGCACTCTATCATACACTTTCTCCAGATCAATAAATACCAGATGTAGCTGCTGTTGCTTCTCTCGAATAATATTAACTACAACTAGATAACAACCTGAAGGAACTACGAAAACAGAATATAAAAATCGAAGAATATTGGTGCAGATTAAAAGAAATAATATTAAAATTGGCAGAAAATACAATAGGTTACACAGAAAGAGAAAGTAAAAAGGACTGGATCTGGAATGAAGGTAAAAAGGTTAAGTGACCAAAGGAAAAGCATGAAATTAAAACAGAACTATAACAGAAATGAATAGAAGATAACCAGAGAAATTAGAAAACTAGTTAAAAGAGACAAGAATAACTGGTTAGAAGAAAATTGCAAATGGCAGAGAAGCTATCAAAAGAAAATAACCTCCAAGAACCTATACGAGAAATCTGAAAGTGCAGTACGAGTGGAGGAAGACAGAGATGCAATCTGTCACTGGATCTGTTCAATCTTATAATGGAAGGAACAACCAGTAAGGCCTTAAACAAAGAAGACTCTGGAATCAAAACATATGGGAAAAATATAAAAAATTTAAAATATGCAGACAACAAGTTTTAAAAAGTTTTAAAAGAGGTAAACCGTGAATAGACATATCGGTACACAATAAATAATGGAAAAAACTCACGTAGAAAGATTATTTATTAGTATAATTTTCGCCTGTGTGTCACAGGCATCCTCAGTACATTAAGCTCAAAATTAAACACTAACTGACAATTCCAAAATTATTTTGGAATTGTCATTTAGTGTTTAATTTTTAGCTTAATGTACTGAGGATGCCTGTGACACACAGGCGAAAATTATACTAATAAATAATCTTTCTACGTGAGTTTTTTCCGTTATTTATTGTGTACCGATATGCAGACAACATTGCATTAATTCAAGCATGGAAGATCTCTAACAAATTTCTGATAAAGTAAAGGAAGCATGCATAAAATATGGATTTGTCGTGACGACTCTTTTCCGTCGTGTTCTAAATCTATCTAGTTTCAAGTCACTTTTATGAATAATACAACTAATTACGAAATGATCACCGATCCAAAAGTAGGGAAATTTATATTTATACTGCGCCACCCTATTCTTAGATTAGTCTATATAAATAGTAGGATCAGTTCTAAATTAAGTTAACAGTCATCTCATTAGGCCGAATCATCTATTATTATTTTTACTTGGGGTTCCCGCAAGATTCGAATGTTTATGAACGGTGCAATAATAAGGAATTCAGGCAAACACAATATTTAGATCAACAAAATAAAACATTTAATACATGATATGGTTAACAAAATACAAGAACTCTATTTTGAAATGGAACTATACAATTAACTTAACACATCTTCTTAGGTCACTGATGCTAATTCAATGTTCTAACTTTCATATACTATTCACAGTCTCAAAAACACAAATCTTCTTATCTCAAGTTAATATAACAATTTCACATTTTATTCAATCTTCACAAATCTATCAGCTCAATGTTTATATTCACAGCAGGCAATAAACTACGTAAGCTATATTCCAAGCAAATATATTCCCGGACCTTGAGCATCGGAGATATATTACAGTTAATGCTAGAATAGAGAAACTTATACAACTACTCTTACCAGACAAATTCTTCAATACATCAAATTATTGAGAGAGCACTTATGAATTAACTTAATTAACATTAGCGGAACACACATAACAAAAATTCTCCAAATTTAAACTGTATTACTGTAAGTCGCACTTCACTATTTCAAACAACAGTAATTAAGTACTAATATCTTTTCCTGTTCACTTTTCTCCAAGTAATCAATATAACCTTTTCCTAGGGCAACATAGAATTTAATCGTAATCCAGATTAACTGGAACTAATCAGAATTTTCGCATTGACTGTCCAGTTTCCTTTTATCTGATTACGGCATCAACCTTTCTTCATAACAACAGCAGATTTCGCTTATAACATTAAACTTTATGTTTCACTACTTATAGGTTCACTTCCGAACACTAAACTCATAAATTTCTGCCCTCAGGATTTTATAATCTTGGTTCCGCAAAACTCTCTCCTCACTCGCTTAATAATAATTCTTCTCCCTTCCCTGTCTTATCTATGACCTTCCTTCTCTTTCTGCTTTCTATCTATCTCTATATATGACCTTCACTCCCACCTTACGTTCGAACGCCACGCTCTCTCCACTCGTGGTTGTTTACGCCTGCGTCTCCAGACTAAACGTAAACATTTCTCTAATGCAATGTATGGTCTATTACTACTACTACATGAATGATTACATAACATTAAATATTTCACAAATAAAAACAACAAAATATTTAAGCTACTTCTTCAACTTTTGATTACGTATACAGTTAAATATAAAAATACACTTTACGTTACATCATATATATTTAGTTATATAAAATTCTAAACATATTATTATTTTATAAGTTAATAGCAGGTCAGATTTTGAGTGAATATTTAATTAGTAATTCTTAATTAAAGAATAATAAACAATTTTATATAAACCATGATTAATATTTAATAAGCAATGTTAAATGTGAATGAAAAATAATAAATTACATAACATAGCTTCATTCACAATTTAACAGATTAAACCTAAATATATACAAAACAAAAATTATGCAAATAGGATAAAGAAACACCAATCTGAAACCTGAAATTGATAGTAAGAATCTAGAGCAGGTAGAACACTTCATCTACCTCGGAGGAGCAATTGAGTACAATGGTGAAATTACATAAGATATAAACAGATGAATCAGTCAAGCATCCCAAACTTTTGGATGACTAAATAAAATATGGAAGTCAAGTGACATCAAACAAATAACAAAGGTAAGAATCTACGAGACAATGGTCCTCCCAATACTTCCATGGAGAAGTATTGGTCAAAAAAAAAAAAAAAAAAAACTCAAAAAAAAGCTGAAGAGAAAAAAATTATCAACTACTGAAATAGGTTGGCTAAGAAGACTACTTGAAGTATCTCTGCTGGAGAGACTACGAAACGAAGATATAAGGAACAAGAAACAACAAAACAACTAAAAACAACTAAAACAAGAAATAACAATAAAGACAATATACAAAAAAGAAGACTGCAATGTTTTGGTCATGTGACCAGAATGGAAACAGAAAAGTTACCAACTAAAGCCCTATATACAACAATAGAAGGTAAAAGATACAAAGGGTGGCCCAGAATTAGATGAATAGACAAAATAAAAGAGGACCTAAAAACCAAATCACAACAAGTGACACCAAACTAGACAGAATTGTTCAGACTCCAGGGACAGACAGAAGTGGTAAGAGTTCATTCAAGCTTCATCATCATCATCCACATAGATGATGGAAGAGAGAAGAAGAAGAAGAAGAAGAAATGGTTTGATTAAAACAAAAACTGATTTGGATGAACCAATTTTTTGTACTACTAATTGAACAAGCACTTAACTTTTGTGATCTACACCTGATAAAGGTATCAGAAAGGAACATAACATTATTAACACTTAAGAATGTGTAAGAAGAGCTACTCTAAGGTCACATTTAAAAAGGATGATAGAAGAATTATTGTAAATGTCTTTTAAACAAAAACGAGGAAAAGATGCAGAGAAAAATGGTGATCTGGATATATTAATGCAATTAGCTTGCTTTAGACAATAAAAAATAAGTATATCTAACAGTATTGAAGGTAACAGTTCAATTTAGAAGAAAATTTTGATAAGCAATTAATTCTATTTGACTATAACAGTATTTGGTACATACCAAGAAACGATAGTGATAAGAATCAAGTAATTTATAAATATTTGAATTTTTTCCATGATTTCAAGCTTTCCAAGAGCAAGAGTGAGTCAAATATCACTAATAATAAATCAAAGAGATTATTTAAGCCTACTACTTTAGCTATGATCTCTAATTCAGTTAAATTATGAAGATATGAAAGAAGATGAAATGCTATTACCATTGGGATTGTTTCCCTAATATCTTAAGATACCTAGTGATGAATATTCTATGATAGTTGCTGCTACTTTAATTTTTTTTTTTTTTTTTAAATATCAACCCCATGAAGGGAGGGGTTGCAAAAACTAAAACAAAACAGACTCTAGAAGTGGTTAGAAAGAAGAAATATGATGTGTTTTGATGGTTAATGGAAATTAACCATCAAAAGGAAACCTTAACAGTGAGTGCTGAGCAGCAGAATACTCCAGTACAACCTGTACGTACTTATAGTGTATTAAATCAGCTATCCTTCCAATTCTAAATCAGCCATGTATAAGTGCTAATGATGCCTACCGTATGCAGCAAAGATGACGGCATCAAACGCCAACGGTGAACATGCACCATGTGTCTCGCAGCACAGTGCCGTCGATCGCCACCGACAAACCTATTACATGCTGCAGCTGCAACACTGGTGTCACTGACAAAAAAAAAAAAAAAAAAAAAAAAAAAAAAAAAAAAAAAAAAAAAAAGCATATTCTGCAAGTTCTGTTGCTACTGGCTGCACGCTTCCTGTGCGAAAATAGACACAAAAGCTACTTACCAAACTTAACCAGCCGTTCTTCTGTTTGCTGTGCCTCCCTTCAGTAAAACAACTTCTGAACATAGGTAAATGTGTCGAAAACCTCGAACAGCACATCAATGCTTTAAATGAAACTTTTACCTCCAAAATATGTGCAGTCGGAGCTAAGTTAGAACAAATTGAAAACCAGTGCAACGCAAGCTCTACTTCACCAGTGAAAGAACTTCGCGATGTAATCGCACCGAAACTGGCTAAACACAAAAAACTCAACGGCATCATTTTGAACTTCCCAATGGAAAATCATTACAGGAGGACATCAACAAATGCACAGCCAGACTTATCATTTGCACAGAGGAAACAAAAATGCCAGCTTCGAAGAAAAACATCAAAATGGTGACAACAGTTGGACCATAGATTACAGACAAGATAAACTGGTGAAAAAACTAGCAGCCACCATGGAGACCAGCATGCAGGCACTGCATAGGAAATGTGCAAGACTCATGTGGTCCAACATATGACTCACAAAACACTACACATTCACTTCACCAACATCCATGGCCTAAACTCCAACCTGAATAGTGTCCACTACCACCTACAGTCTAACAAACCCCCACCCACTCTTCCTGGCAGAAACTGAAATCTCACCTCACCCCAGCACCACTTATCTCAACCTTCCAAACTACTCACTCTTTAACAACTTTTGTCCTAAGGGTGGTCTGCACATACATCTGCTCTGACATACTTTGCCAGAGAGCACCCAACCTAGAATCACCCAACTTTGACCTTCTTTAGTTGAAAATATTCCTTCCCCTCTCAGTCTAATTCATCTGCTGTCTCTATCGCTCCCCCAACACAACCAACCGCCCTCACTGAGCTCTTTATAATTTCCTCTCCCTAAAAAATCGACTTTCTCCAATCCCACTGTCCCACCAGCAAATCATCCTACTAGGAGATTTTAACATCCACAACACTAGCTGGCTTTCCTCCTCCAGTTATACAGATCTTGCTGGCAGAGATGCTGAAACATTTGCCATCACTAATGACCTTACACAACTTGTATAGATGCCAACCAGAATACCAGATAACTCAAACCACTCCCCAAACACCCTAGATCTCTTCCTCACCAATGACTTCTCCAAATACACAGTGAAAGCAGTCAGTCCCCTGGGCAATTCTGACCACAACCAGAATCAGATCATTACCTTTTAATTGGAAAAATAAAATGGGAACCAAGATGGAAAACAACAAAAAAGCACAAGGAAAATAGAAATTTTGAATCTTTCAAAGTTAGACTTTTGGACAACAGTAGTATTAAAGACTTGTACCAAAAATGAATAAAGAACTGGATGACAAGTATAAAATAAAATCAGAACATAGAAGAAGAATGGTCAAACCGAAAAACCATAATGACAAAAGCTGCAAAAGAAAGTTTAGGAACAAAGAAAAGTGAAAAAGAAAAAGAGGCCTTAGGGACTAGTATGACAAAATTAAATGCATTATTGAAGAAAAGAAAAAAGCATATAAAAACTGAATCAACCTAAAAACAATAGAATCAAAAATCGAATACAACAGGAAAAAAGCAATAGCAAAAGCAGCATGCAGGAGAATAAACAGAAACAGATGGAACAATTTTGTAACAAAATTAGAGAAAGACTGTACGTACAACAAAATACCTAATGCATATAAGATCCTCAAAGATCTAAGCAATGAAACTAGAGAAAAAGCAGATATTAATACCATTAAAATAGAAACATGGCAAAATCACTACCAAGATCTATGGTACAATGAAAACATTCAAAACAGAAAACTACCCTTTGTAAACATCTCTGATAACTTGGAAAACATCACTCTAGAAGAATTAACAGAAGCATTAACCCAAAGCAAAACAGGAAAGGCTCCAGGAAAACTTGGAACTTATCAAATTTGCAGGACTTGAATTCTCACTCAGGTAACTTAACTTTTATAATATGATCTGGAAAGAAGGAAAATGCCCACAAGATTGGGCATTTTCATCTACAAATAAGGACACAAATCTGATTGTAACAATTATCGTGGAATCAGCTTACTTAGTACCTGTTCTACAGTATATGCAAAAATCTTAGCATATAAAGTTAAACATATAGTAGACCCAAAATTAATAGAAGAACAAAATGAATTCAGAAAAGGCAGGTCTTGCATAGACTCTGCATTTATGATAAAATTATTAATTGAAAAACACAGAGAAATGAACATAGAAACACACATAGCTTTTATAGATTACACCAAAGCATTTGATAAAATTATCAGAGAAAAACTATGAGAAATCCTAGAAGAATATGAAATGCCAAACCAACTCTTTAGAGCCTTATATAATATATATCAAGATAATAAAATATCTGTGAAGTACAATAATTCAACATCAAGCTGGAAACGAGGAGTACGTCAGGGTTGCCCTCTCTCACCAGTTTTATTTAATATATACATAGATAAAATCATAAAAGAATGGAAGATAACTAATGAAGGAGGATTCAAGATAAACCGTAACACCAGATTAGCTACTCTTCTTTTTGCTGATGACCAAATAATCCTTGGAAATAATGAAGATGAACTACAAAAATCATTATGCAGTCTAAATAATCTGATAAAAACATATGGTATGGAAATATCAACAGACAAAACAAAAGTCATGGCCTTCAAAGGTGCTAATCCAATAAGAAGCAAAATAGTAATAAACAACAAAATAATAGAGCAAGTAAATACATTCAAATATTTAGGTTGCACAATGTCATATGAAAACAAAGCTGATATAGAACCAAAGATATCAAACTTTTTAAAAGTAATGGGCATTATAAATAAAATTTTTAAACCCAATTATGTACAAAAACACACACATGAATAAGAATCTACAATACAGTTGCTAAACCAACCTTACTTTATGGCAGTGAGATATGGACAATAAAAAAAGCAGATGAAAGAAGAAATGAATCCTCCGAAATGAAATTTCTGCACAGAACTGAAGGAGTCACAATAATGGAAAAATGAAAAGCAGCGAAATCAGAACAAAACTTGGAATTACAACCTCCCTAAATGAAACAGTGATTTGCTATAGAGAAAAATGGAAAGAACACATACTAAGAATGAATAGAAGCAGAATACCTAAACAAATTCTAAATTACCACCCAAAAGGTACTCAATGCAGAGGAAGACCCTTAAAAAGATGGAATTGAGTCTGGATCAGGCCACTTGGCCTATAAGCCTGGAAAGGAAGAAGACTCCACTGGAATCTATCTCACAAACTGGAAATTGGCCTATATTCAGCCCATTCCCAAGAAGGATGACAAGTCACTGCCATCCAATTACTGTCCTATCTCGCTTACCTCAGACCTATCAAAAGTAATGGAAAAAATCATCAATTCCCAACTCCTATACTATCTTGAAGACACTCACCAAATAAATGACCGCCAATATGGATTCTGCCACTGCCGATCAACAGGAGATCTACTCGCATACGTCACCCATCTCTGGACAAATGCAAATGAGAGGTTTAGCAAATCTCAAGTGGTTGTACTAGATATCTCCAAACCCTTTGACTGGGTCTGGCACAAAGGCCTACTAGGCAAACTACCATCATTCGGTCTGACCCAGGACTTCTGTAGTTGGATTGCCAGCTTTCTGTCTGGACACAAACCACCAGCCATCCACCATCACACACAGTGTGTGTGATGGTGGATGGCTCCCTATCCTCTCACCACTCAATTAATGCTGGGGTCCCACAAGGTTCTGTCCTCTCACCAACCCTCTTCCTGCTATATATCAATGACCTACTGCAATTGACCTCCAACTGAATACACAGTTTTGCAGACAATAGCACACTATGCTCCTTGCTTGCATTTGATAAGCCTTACCCTACACAACTCACCTCAACCTACAGAACATCAACCACCACCACCACCCTCAACTCCGATCTCTAAGCCATCCTACAATGGGTTTCAGATAACCTCATAAATTTCAATGCCAATAAAACCCAGTTCTGTATTATTTCCCATAAAAAAATAACTATTTTTTCCAAGTATCCTTTTTGACGATACCCAAATTTCTAGACAGTTTGAGATCTCGCTTCTTGGAATTACCCTCACATCAAACCTCTCCTGGCATAAACATATCACAACCATTGCATCCTCAGCCTCAAAAAAAAAAAAAAAACTAGGAATTCCCTTTCGCTCAAGACGTTACTTCACCCCCGAACAGCTATTAACATTATACAAATCACAAATCCGCCCAGTTATTGAATACTGCTCCCACATATGGGGTGGGGGCCCCTAAAAGCTCTCTCAAAATGCTCGACTCAATACAGAGGAGAATTAGACTTATCAATGATCCATCCCTTACCAACTCTCTCTCCCCCACTTTCACACAGATGTATGGTCTCTGCAGTATGTATATTCTACAAATATTTCCATGAGAAATGTTCATCTGAAATAACAGCAATAATTCCTCTGCTCCGTACTAAGTTCATTGGAACACGTGCAGCTGCTGCACAACATCCCTTCACAGTACACCTAGAAACAAACAGAACAAGTTTCTTTACCTCTTCCTTCATCCCTGCAACTGCTGCACTGTGGAATAGTCTCCCACCTGTTGTGTTTCCCAAGGAATACAATTTAGTCATTCAAATCAAATGTAAACAAATTCTTCCTTTCCCAATCTACTACCCATACACGGTACTAAAGTACTATAGGTTTACCAACCAACCTCCTGTGTATGGGCCAAACATAAAAAAAATAAAATAAAAAAAAAAAATAATAAATTAAATTAAAAAATAAATAAAAAATTCAGTCAATAATGATCCATAAAAGGAAAGAGTAGCTTTAATATTAAACACTACCATTCAAGAAGATACTCTTCTTGAATGGTAGGTACTTCAAATAGAGTGATGTGGGCAAATATCAAATTGGGGAAATTGGACACATTTATGCCTGCCCCAACATCAGGTTCTGCGACAAGTCAGCTGGGATCTTCCAAAGTTGCATCATGTATCATACATCAGCAGACCCTGTACTAAGCAGGACATAATGCAAGGAAGAAGTGAAAGAATTTTTCACATCATTATAGAAGGCAGCTGATATGAAGAAATGGAAAAGCTAGTTGTTGAAGATAAGTCACAATAATGGTAAACACCTACTGGATTTTTGTGCACAACATGGACTAGTCATTATGGAGACTATTGCGGTGTTGAGAGTTATAGCTTTTACTATTTAAGGTCATCTATCATCTAGTGTACAAACACACACACACACACGCACACACACACACAGAGAGAGAGAGAGAGAGAGAGAAGCAACTTGCATAACAATTCAGATAACATGCCAAACACTAATTTGGTCGACCTTTACTTATACTATTTGAACTCTAACTTGTTCCTCTGAAACCTCAAATGATACTATAATATGAAAGTGTAAATGTCAGGAAATTAAAGTTATTACTCTGACACAGTAGTTTCCATAATTTTACAATAATGAATGCTGACCACCACGTAAATTAAAAGAAAGGATAAAGATGTGCACAAATTTGAGTAGAGAGAGAGAGAGAAAGAGAGATGATATACATGAATTAAAAAAAGTCTCAATGACTATGTAATTGTTGATAATAACTTCACACTGTTTAAGGACAATAAAGAGTAAACAGGGGATTTAAAACAGGATGTGATCATCATTTGGTTTTGAGCAGGTTAATAATAATTAATAGCACATGAAAAAGGAAATTGTGTACAAAAAGTTTTAAAAAGAAAATCTAAGTTCAACAGCTTTCAGATGTGAATTGTGGAATCAAATATACAAATATTATTGGAGAAAAAAATGAAAGAGTTCAAAAATAATAATAAAACCTTGGAAACTCAGTGGAAGACACTGAAGAAAACACTAATTCAGCCAGAGAGGAAAGTGGTAAAATTATCTACAAAAATGTAAAAAATCAGAACTCAACAGTTGACTCATTAAGTTAATGAGGAAGTCATGATAAAGAAGACATATCAAACGTTTTGAGTAAATAAATCGCCAACAACTCTGAGAGCATACAGAGAAAAATGTAAGAAAGTAAAGTAAGGCATAAAACTACTTTTAAACAAAAGTAATGGGAGGATAATAATACAGAAGATGAATATGGGAAAGGTGGCAAAATGTTCTGAAGGCTATTGAAAAACATTAGAAAAGAACTCAGACATGATAAAGATGACATGAAAAATGAAGACAAAGATATTCTATATAACTGGAGTAATTATTTTCAGAGACTGTTAAATGAATGAAGAAGTGACAGAAAACATTCAAGAGAAATGCAATCAGGACTCCATAATCAGTACTTGTAGAAAAAGTCATCATAAACCAGGAATGAGAAAAATCAGCTAGAGCAGATAATATTTGATAAGAAATAATGCTCGTATGGAGGTATAAGTTTTATGTTTGTGCACTGATTAATTCAGCAGACCTGGTCAGAAGGTCAAAAAAAGGGAAGTAAAACTGAATAATGTAAGAAATACAGTGGAATTTTTCCTTCAGAGTGTTTTAATTACGACTTATACAAGCATAATTGAGAAGAAGCTAAAAAAATAAAAAAAAAAATTGCAGAAGCAAAACTTGAGGAAGAACATGCTAGATTCAGGCCAAATAGCAGGTCAGAATCACATTTTGAGCTGTGCAATCACAGGAATATAGTAAGGATTGGTAGTTCAGTTTTGTAGCTATGAAAAATACAAATGACAAGGTGCCAAGAGAAAAGCTATTCTATACATTACAATTATATGATGAAAACAGGACCTCATACCAAGCAATACATTGTTCATATTTGAGATGTAAGTCAACATTTAAAATTGAAAGAGGTATAGAGGATGGTTTGATGTAAAATCTAATGTAAGAAAAGGGTGCACACTATTTCTACTGTTATTTATCAACTATATGGATCACATTATGAAAGAACGTAGCATTAAACCTGGTATCAGATTTGGGAATGTTTATCTCAGCCCTTTACTTTCTGTCGATGATTTTATACTCCTAAATGAATCATGTAGAAATCTACAGGATTCCTTAAGAATAACTGCTACACAAATTTAGCAAGAAAATTGGAATAAAAAGACAAAGCTATGAAAATGGGCTAGCATCAAAATTATTATTGATGTTAGCCCAGTTATTGTTTTAGCGTATATATCCTCCGTATTAAAATTCAGATATCCCACAAATCAAATATTATATATATATATAAAAATGTAAAGCTAAAAAATTAAATGGTATTTTAAATCATGTTTAAAGTTATTTAAACATGATTCTTTTTTTGTATATCATGAGCAACATATTTTGAGAGGTTAAGTTTATTTTACGAGGATAGTCTGAAAAGTTCTCGACCTAACAATGAAAAAACAAATTTATAATTTCAAAATTATTTTTATTTTTCAACATAATCTCCCTTAAGACTAATACATTTATTCCAGCATCATTATCCCGTCCCTGTAGTGGTTCTCAGTAAGATCTGCAAAATACCCCTCTACAACTGCAATCACCTCTTGATTCAAAGAAAAATGCTGACCAGCGAGGAAGAGTTTTAGTTTTGGGAAGAGATAGAAGTCAGAGAGGACCAAATCTGGGGAACAGGGTGAGTGTTCCAACAATTCATAGTGCAGATCCCTTAATTTTCCCATTGCCAAAACACCTTTGTGGGCAGGTGCATGTCCTGATGAAAGATGATTTTTTTCCTTCTGCAAACCGGTCTTTTCTCATGAATTTTTTCATCTAGTCTGGTTAAAAGATTAGAATAATAATTGCCCGGTTATTTTACCCTTTCCAAGATAATTCATAAACAAATGGCCTTTAGCATCCCAAAACACCAATGCCATGATCCTTCTTGTTGATGGAAATGACTTTTGTCTTCTTTGGCATGGAACAACCGGCTTCTCTCCACTGTTTTGACTGCTGTTTGGCTTCTGGTGTGTAATGGTGAATCCAAGTCTCATCCACAGTAATAAATAAATCGACACAGAAAATCAGTTTTATTCTTGTTAAAATGCTCTAAGCACTGTTCAGAGATTTTGATGAGAATGCGTTTTTGATCTGCCATGAGTAAGTGTGCCCATCATGTACAAAGCCTTTTCATTTGCAATTCTTGATGCAAAATATATTCTACATGTTCTTTTGAAATGCCTATAGTCTCATCAATTTCACGCACTTTGTGTCTTTAATATATATATATGAAGATTATACAAAAATTAGAAATGAAAGACTGACAGAGAACCTCCTTTAAAAAACAGATAAGTGGAGTTTATTGTAGTCATTGATCAATATAGGATTATTCAATTAAAACTGAAGGAAACTTTATTGCTTTTTAGTTTATATATATACACCCTTTAAAGTTTCAGTTTTTCATGCTTAAGGGAAAAGTTAAAGTCTCGTTATCCAATTCAATAATTGAATAACGAGATATTCTTTCCAGATTTTTTCTGTTAATGTTTTGCAAGAGCTGCTTGTCTTGCAAGCAATTTCTAGTAATGTTTCACATTGTTTCAGGTGAAGAATCTTTGGAGCTTCATGGTTACTGTTGCAATTATTCATGTGGAGTAATCCCAAGCAAAGAACTGTATCAGACTGATTTTACCAAACTATGTTACAAATTCTCTACCAAACAGTCTCAGAGCTTGTTTGCTTTGGGTAAACAAGCTCTGAAATGCTTAAGGCATTGGGAAAAGAAATTTCTTGACACTTTCACTGAAGGTATAACTGGACTTTTTTGTATAGATGTGGTAGGACACACTGTGATAATTAATTCAGGGAAGCCTATTTTTGTACAGCAGTACTAGACACCTCTCAAATACCCTCCAGTACTAAAGACCTTGCTTCAGAAATATTTGGAGGTTGTTATTAAATTCAGCATTCTCAGTCATTTTGGAATTCTCCATTTCTTTTGCTGGAAATACCTAATGGAGATCAATACCTGCATGATTAAGTTAAGCAGTAAACAAAGTGACTATTAATTTTTCACTTCATAACTGTGAAGAACTTTTAGCCTCTTTACATGGCATTAAAGTATTCTCAACATTAAACCTTAATAATGGCTATCAGATACCCTTGAAAAAAGGAAAATGAAAGTATTTTATCATTTCTACATCTTGACAAATATGAATTAACCAGACTACCTCGGGATGAAAAGAACTCAGTAGTCATTTCAGGCACTGATGAATTGTGTTAACTGAATTTTTAGGAACTAGTGATTTAGTATTTCAAGACAATTTACTTCTGTTTCATTCAGATTTTAAATCACATGCAAACTTACTGAAGACTTACTCAATATTCATGAGGCAATGTCAAAATGTGAACTACTTCTCAAGAAATTGATCGACTTTGGGCTTATCATTAATGAGGAAGTTATCGGATGTGATAATGAAAACATTAAGACAATTCTTTCCGTAAGTAGTCCTATAAATGTTAGGCAAATTAAAAGGTTGGGAATGGAATGGTAAACTATTATAGGCATTTTAACTAAATTGTTCAGCCTACCTCTGTCCACCTACAGCTCTTACAAGGGTGTAAAGTTTCATGGAGAGTGGTACAACAGAAGGCCTTTGATGATCGTAAGTCTATTTTGAAAACCCCACCAATTTTGATTAATCCAAAGTTAGGATCCAAGTTATGTTTCATAATATAGCATAGCAGCTGCAGTGGAGCAATTTGAAGAAGTTAAAATTTAAGCCAGCAGCATTCATCAGTAGGAAACTTAGCAGCTTAGAGAAGAATTATTTCATAACAGAGAAAGAAGCACTAGTCTTAATTTATCCTCTTAGGAAGCAAAAGTATCTGTTATATGGGCAGCAGATAGAGATAAGGTCTGACCATAAGAATATAACACTTTTTAAATAAGTAGAAAAACCAAAGAATTATCAGGAACTTTGGAAAGCCAAGGATATGACTGGAAAGTGCCCTATTTATCTGGTACACAAGTAGTTGCTGACTGTCTTTCTAAAGCTGACATAGATAATGTAAGCAAGCATGATACTACAAGTGATGCAAATTCCATTCAATTAAAGTGGGTATGATACCATTAGAACCTTCAAAGAAATGATAAAAAAGGAAGTTTTTACACTTGGTTATAATATTAATTAAAGATGCCAAGAAATTATATTCTTCGTTTCATACTTTATCAAAGTGTAAGCAAACAAGTATCCCTTAGTATCCCATAATGCAAAACACATATCCTTACAGACATGTATAATGCTATGCATTATGGGAAGGTCCACTACCCAGAAGTGATAAAAAGGTTGAAGTAGTGTAGAAGTCATAATTCCATATACAAGTAGTCAAAAGGTATCACACCTTATTACTAAAATACTCAGTATTAGAGATAGATGTTGGAAGTTTTTCATTTGAATATACTATAAATTAAAGATGGTACATTTAATGGTCATTAAAATGATAGCAAAATCTGTGCATAGAAAGATAGAAGAAATACATAGAAAGTTATTTGAATGCAACCCTATTTGACAAAATTTTGAGTTATAGGCTTGTATAATTTCCTAACTTCTGTTTTTCTATACATTAAAGAAATTACACACCTGAAGATGCTGCCCATTGCTGGTCTCTAGCTGGAAGTTTATGTTGAATCTCTGTACATAACAATTCATCCAAAGTCTTGACTGTTACGTGATTATTTTCTTTCAAAGCACGGCAAAGTTGTTCAAATAGATGAGCAGCTTCTTTGTCCTTCAGCCTATCTATACTACTTTGTATTTGTTGCAGCTAATGAATAAATAAAAAATGCACAGATCAAATGTAAAAATAGATAACACAGTAATTCATTCTGTAATATTTATCTAATGAAAATAAAACCACGACATTAACAAAGAATAGCCTGCAAAAATCATACTTGCAATTTTAGATATATACAATCATATATTTTTAGAAAGGATTTCTTAAAAGAAAAGTTACAGTAAGTTGCTTTATTGATCTTATTTTTTGAGGGTTTTTTTTTTTTTTTTAAATCTCATATCAGAGTTCCAGAATAATGAATCTTTTACAAGTTACAATATGGTTTTATATAAAAAACAGGATGTAATTATTATAGGAAATAATAATAATGTACTTATACAGAGAAAGCAAAGCTATTTTTGGTGATGAAATCACACATTTAAAAGAGATCTTCCATTCTCAAAACAGTATCACCAACTAATAGATTATGCTATTCGCTCAGCCTGAAATCATGTACCTTCTTTACAAAGACACAAAATCCAATATATCCATAACATTTATAAAGCTTTTGGAAGTTTTTCCACTTGGTTATACTATAAATTAAAGATACCAAGAAATTATATACTTGGTTTAATCCTTTATCCAAGTGTTAGCAAACAAAGTTTGCACCTGAAATATAATCAGGACCAGGGCAACTCGTATAGGTCTCATCAGTGAGTAGGTAGACCTGGAAGATATCAAAGTTTAGTGAAAAGAACTTACATACCTTCACTATACGAATGCCATAAAGGTGTGCTTACATTTTATAACTAAGATGAAAAGCCAAACGGCTAGTTTTCTGGCAACCTTAATAGAAATTAAGGGGATAAAAATCCCTTGTTGTTTTATAGCCAGTAAGCAAAACTCAAGATCGAGAACTATAGAGGCTAATGACTTCACATCACTTGCCTTAGTATCCCATAATACAAAGCACATATCTTTACAGGTATGTATATAATGCTATGTATTATGGGAATGGTCACTATCCAGATTGGTTTTGACCTTTAATGAGGTCTCATCAGTGGCAGCCAGACCCAGAGTTGACACCAAGGTTCAAATATTGCCAAAGTCATACTTTCATATACAAATTGCCAAAAGGTGTCACACGTTATTATTAAAATACTCTGGAATTAGAGATAGTTGTTGGAAGTTTTTCCACTTGGTTATACTATAAATAAAAAAGATACAGATACCAAGAAATTATATACTTGGATAAAGTGAAGTATAATCAGGACTTTATATTGTAACTATCTTTCTAACTTCTTTCTCGTACCTGAAGATATTCCAAACAATTAAGTTAAAATAAATTACAATACATTAAAATTGGTTTGAACACTGTCTTGTATACAGTCACCTTCTCAGTCATACAGTCAGTCAGCTCCCTCCTCTCTTTCTGTGCACTGAGAGAGGAGTGAGCTGATCTTTAGCAGAATGAATAAGTGTAGCAACTTTCTTGTGGGGCTTAAAAGCTGTGTAGAGGTTGTACTTTTTTTAAAGACCTGGCTATTTTTTCTGATGATCTTGCTGAGGATAGGACTTGAAGAGGATTGATATCAGGTAGTTTAGTATTTTGACTAATTTCTTTTTCATTCCATATAAATTTATTCAATCGACTTTCTACCAAACCAGCGTTCCTAATTCTTTTGTCTATTTCCTTATTTAATTTGCTATCTTCACTAAAAATTGTGCCTAGATATCCAAAAGGTTTTACTTTCTATAGGTTCTCCATTCAGGATACAGTTGTAGTTTTAAAAGTTTCTACCATATTTACTTGAATATAACTCACCCTCATGCATAGCTCACACCCCTGATTTTATTATAAGAAAAAAGAAATTAAAAGGTTTTGCATATACCTTGCACACGAAAAAAGTTTAAAACTTTAAGAAATAGATAGTGTAACTAAGATGAAAAGCCAAATGGCTACTTTTCTGGTAACCTTAATAGAAATTATGGGGATAAAAATCCCTTGTTGTTTTATAGCCAGTAAGTGAAACTCAAGATCGAGAACTACGACCTGTGAGTTTCATGCTGAAAAACTATCGGCGAAACCCAGCGTAAGTGACCACTTGGTAGTACAACTCGAAGCAAAGGTGGAGCAAGCTCCCTCACTATTCTTGATATTTTCTCATAATGTAAAACACAGCTCCTAGAGATGTAATACTGTCATTACATTATGAGGAGAGGTCACTACCCAGACCGGTTTCAACCTTTTTTGAGGTCTTATAAGTGAGTAGGTAGGCCTGGAAGATATCAAAGCTTAGTGAAAAGAACTTACATACCTTCACTATACGAATGCCATAAAAGTGTGCTTATATTTTATAACTAAGATGAAAAGCCAAACGGCTAGTTTTAAAAGATATCTTTGATATCTTCCAGGTATACCTGGGAGATATCAAATTAAAATTTAAATGCATTCATTTTATAAATAATTCGAGCAACTATAACTTATATTGAATACTGAGAATTTAATTATAAACATCAAATTTAATTTTTTCTTGAAAGACTTCAGTTACCAAAAATCCCCACATATATCTCATACCACGATTTTTTAACTTTAATTTTTGGGAAAAAAGTGCCAGTTATATTCGAGTAAATACAGTATTTTCATTACAGTTTTATAGAAGTTATTCAGTTTAGTCAGGAAATCCTATACTTATATACTAGATTTATTTATTTGTTTTTTTAACATCGTCTGCATAAAGTAAAGTGCTGAGATTAACATCCCCCAAGTTTGATCAAACCCCAACTCAACATCACCAGAGTTAAAGATCGGTACTATCAATGTAAGAAGCCTGAATGGCAAAGAAATGGAGCTAGCTGAGGAATTAGATAAGTACCAGATCGACATAATAGGGGTGACTGAAACAAAAAAGACCAAAACTGGTGAGATCTTTCTGAGCAATAAATACAAAATGTTATATTCAGGCAATAACAATCAAGGAAAAGAAGGAGTAGCCATAGTATTCAACACAAAATACGAGGCTAATCTTCTTGAATGGCAGTCAGTCTCAAGTAGAGTAATGTGGGCAAATATGAGAATGGGGAACTGGACAATGAGACTTATTTGTGCCTATGGTCCCACAGAAGGTTCTACTAAGGTAGAAGTGGAGGAATTTTTTGAGGCTTTAGAAAAAGCAACTGACACAATGAAAAATGAAAAGTTGGTCCTTGTTGGGGATCTAAATAGTAGAGTAGGAAATGATTGTGAGACATACAAAAATATTTTGGGAAAATTTGGAGAAAAGAGCAAAGCTAATAATAATGGCAAATATCTGTTGGATTTCTGCTCAGGACATGGACTGGTTATTACTAACACCATGTTCCAACATAAAAATGTGCACAAATTCACATGGAGAGAAGAGGCTAGGAATAAGAAAAGTCTCATTGACTATGTTATTGTTGATAGTGATGTTTTCTCCCTGGTGCAGGACACCAGAGTGTACAGAGGATTTGAAATTGGAAGTGATCACTATTTAGTCTTGAGCAGGATAAAATTGAATTTCATATTGAAAAGAATAACATGTAAGAAAGTTTTAAAGCGTATAAAAGTTGAGCAGCTCTTAGATGTAAACTGTAGACTAAAATACAGAAATATTATTGAAAAGAAAATGAAAGAGTTTGAGAACAGGAATCAAACCTTGGAGATTCAGTGGCAAACTCTGAAGGAAACACTGATTGATTCTGCCAGAGAGGCATGTGGTGAGGTTGTGTGCAAAGATAAAAAAATCAGAACTCCTGGTGGACACAGGAAGTTAAAGAGGCAGTGAAGGAAAAGAAGAAAGCATATCAAAAGTTCCTGGCAAATAAGTCAGCTTCTACTCTTACAGAATACAGAGACAAATGTAAGAAAGCTAAACAGTGTGTAAAACTAGCTAAACAAAAGTCATGGATGGACTTTGGCAAGAATATAGAAAATAAATATCAAGAAGGTGGCAAAATATTCTGGAGGTTGTTGAAGAAGCTTAGGAATGGAGGAAAGAGTGCTGTAAAAGGAATTAGAGATGATAAAGGTGAAATGAAAACAGGAGAAAAAGATATCCTTGAAGTATGGAGTAATTACTTTGAAAAACTGCTAAATGAAACAAGCAGTGATGACAGCACAGTGATAAAAAACACTGACCAGGCATGCAGTCAGGAATACATATCCATACTTGAAGTAGAAAAAGCCATCAAAGGCTTGAAATGTGGAAAGGCAGCAGGAGTAGATGATATTCGACCAGAAATGCTGAAGTATGGTGGTATAAGAGTCTTACAGTGGCTGCACTGCATAGTTCAGAAAGCCTGGACAGAGGGACGAATTCCCGATGATTGGAGTAGAGCTCTCATAGTACCCATATATAAAAAGGGAAATAAAACTGAATGTGAGAATTACAGAGGTATTTCCCTACTGAGTGTTCCTGGCAAGATCTATGCAAGTATACTTGAGAAACGGTTGAGAAGAATTGTGGAAGAAAAGCTTGGTGAAGAACAAGCTGGATTCAGGCCAAATAGAGGCTGTCAGGATCAGATCTTCACTTTACGACAAATAGTCGAGAAAGCATGGGAATATAACAAAGATCTGTATTTAAGTTTTGTCGATTTGGAAAAGGCATATGACAAGGTGCCAAGAGAGAAGCTATTCAATACGCTGCAGTTATATGGTGTCAATGGGGCATTATATCAAGCAATACTTAGTCTTTATTTGAGTTGTGAGTCAGCAGTTAGAATTGAAGGAAGTACAGGAAGATGGTTTAATGTTAAATCTGGTGTGAGACAAGGATGTACATTATCCCCTCTGTTACTCATTATCTATATGGATCACATTATGAAGGAAAGTGGTATTAAACATGATATCAAAATTGTAGATGTTAATGTCAGCTCTTTGCTTTATGCGGATGATGTTATACTTCTAAATAAATCCGCTACAAGTCTGCAAGATTCTCTGACTAAATTGAATAGCTGTTGTAATAGATATGGTATGAAGGTCAGCAATAAAAAGACAAAGACAATGAAAATAGGCAGAATCATTGAAAATGTCAACTGTGTTGTGAATGGAGAACCTGTGGAACAAGTAAAACATTTCAGCTACTTAGGCACAATTTTTACTGAAGATGGTAAACTAAATATAGAAATAGACAACAGAATCAGCAAAGCTGGTATCGTGGGAAGTCAATTGAATAAATTCATATGGAATAAGAAAGAAATTAGTCGGAACACTAAATTAGCTGTATACAAGACTGTGTTCAAACCAATTTTAACTTATGGATCTGAGAGCTGGGTCAGAAGTAAAACACTTGACCAAAGACTAGAGACCGCAGATATGAGAGTCCTGAGAAAGATTAGAGGCGTGAACAGATGGCATCAATGGCAATATCATATTAAAAATGAGGATATTAGGAAAGAACTTGACATTGTCAGCATCCAGGAATGCGTTAGCAGAGCTAATCTCAGATGGTATGGTCACTTAAATAGAATGGGAGAGGAAAGATTAGCAAAACAAGTGTTCTCTTCCAGGTTGGCAGGAAAACGACCCAGAGGAAGACCAAGATATAGGTGGATTGATATGGTACAAAGTGCCTTAGACGATAGAAATATAAGATCTGATAATGTTGGAGTCTTGACAAGTAACAGACTGATTTGGAGGAAAATTGTAGATAGGAAGTTAGTAATGATGTAATTTTTTCATGTAGTACTGTCATATCCTGTACACCCCTTGAGGGTACATGGCAGGAATTTGATGATGATGATGAAGTTTGATATCAGTTTCCTTCATAATGTGAACCATATAGACCAGATCGAAAAGAATGTACTTACCCAAGACCCCCCCTCCCCCCCACCTCTCTCTCTCTCTCCCATTTTTAACGGCATGTCTCATTGAGTCAAAAGGAGTTCGATTAGGTGATTAGTGTTCCTGTATTGTAGTTTGGAGAGTATTTACTTTGTATGTGAACTATTCTAAGAAGGAAAAGTCAAATAGTAAACACAGGAAGAACAGAAAAAACAATATTTATTTTTTTGGAAAATATTTGTTACTTTTTTTTTTTTTTTTTTTTTTAACTATAATACCATTTACACCATACATATTCTCCTGTGTTGTCTTAAAGTTAAAAAATAGAATTTGTTTATAAAATAATTTTTTTATTAAATAAAAAATATTTGATTTTGTCATATCTGCAAATAGACAAGCATATTTGTTTCACATCTGATTTAACATTACCATCTTCTTGTACCTCCTTCAATTCTAACAGCTGATTTACAACTCAAATATAAACTACATATTGCTTGACAAAATGCCTCATTTATATCATATCAACTGTACAGTTTTTGGCATCTTGTCATATGCCTTTTCTATATCTATAAAACTTAAATACAGATCCTTGTTATATTCTCATGATCATCATCATCAAATTCCTGCATGTACCCTCAAGGGGTGTACAGGATATGATAGTACTACATGAAAAAAATTACATCATTATTAATTTCCTATCTACAATTTTCCTCCAAATAAGTCTGTTACTTGTCAACACTCCAATATTATCAGATCTTATATTTCTATCGTCTAAAGCACGTTGTACCGTATCAATCCACCTATATCTTGGTCTTCCTCTCGGTCGTTATCCTGCCAACCTGGCAGAGAACACTTGTTTTGCTAATCTTTCCTCGCCCATTCTGTTTAAGTGACCATACCACCTGAGATTAGCTCTGCTAATGCATTCCTGGATGCTGACAATGTCAAGTTCTTTCCTAATATCCTCGTTTTTAATATGATACTGCCATTGATGCCATCTGTTCATGCCTATAATCTTTCTCAGACCTCTCATATCTGAAGTCTCTAGTCTTTGGTCAAGTGTTTTACTTCTGACCCAGCTCTCAGATCCATAAATTAAAACTGGTTTGAACACTGTCTTGTATACAGCTAATTTAGTGTTCTGACTAATTTCTCTCCTATTCCATATGAATTTATTCAATTGACTTCCCACCATTCCAGCTTTGCTGATTCTGTTGTCTATTTCTATATTTAATTTACCATCTTCAGTAAAATCGTGCCTAAATAGCTGAAATGTTTTACTTGTTCTACAGGTTCTCCATTCACAACACAGTTGACATTTTCAATGATTCTGCCTATTTTCATTGTCTTTGTCTTTTTATTGCTAACCTTCATACCATATCTATTACAAGAGCTATTCAATTTAGTCAGAGAATCTTGCAGACTTGTAGCGGATTTATTTAGAAGTATAACATCGTCCGCATAAAGCAAAGAGCTGACATTAACATCTCCAATTTTGATATCATGTTTAATACCACTTTCTTTCATAATGTGATCCATATAGTTAATTAATAACAGAGGGGATAATGTACATCCTTGTCTCACTTAACATTAAACCATCTTCCTGTACTTCCTTCAATTCTAACTGCTGACTTACAACTCAAATGAAGACTAAGTATTGCTTGTTATAATGCCGTATTCACACCACATAACTGCAGCGTATTGAATAGCTTCTGTCTTGGCACCTTGTAATATGCCTTTTCCAGATTGACAAAACTTAAATACAGATCTTTGTTATATTCCCATGCTTTCTCGACTATTTGTCGTAAAGTGAAGATCTGATCCTGACAGCGTCTATTTGGCCTGAATCCAGCTTGTTCTTCACCAAGCTTTTCTTTCACAATTTTTCTCAACCGTTTCTCAAGTATACTTGCATAGATCTTGCTAGGAACACTCAGTAGGGAAATACCTCTGTAATTCTCACATGCAGTTTTATTTCCCTTTTTATATATGGGTACTATGAGAGCTCTACTCCAATCATCGGGAATTCGTCCCTCTGTCCAGGCTTTCTGAACTATGCAGTGCAGCCACTGTAAGACTCTTGTACCACCATACTTCAGCATTTCTGGTCGAATATCATCTACTCAAGCTGCCTTTCCACATTTCAAGCCTTTGATGGCTTTTTCTACTTCAAGTATGGATATGTATTCCTGACTGCATGCCTGGTCAGTGTTTTTTACCACTGTGCTGTCATCACTGCTTGTTTCATTTAGCAGTTTTTCAAAGTAATTACTCCATACTTTAAGGATATCTTTTTCTCCCGTTTTCATGTCACCTTTATCATCTCTAATTCCTTTTATAGCACTCTTTCCTCCATTCTTAAGCTTCTTCAACAACCTCCAGAATATTTTGCCACCTTCCTGATATTCTCATGATTGTTCTCAAATGTTGTCTTACAATTTTTCTTAGCCTTTTCTCAAGTATACTTATATAAATCATAGCAGGAACACCAGTAGGGAAATTCTTCTGTAATTCTCACATTGTTTTATTTCCCATTTTATACATGGATATATGATAGCTCTACTCCAATTATCTAGAATTATGCACTGTAGAACTTTTGTCTCATAGATGAGCATTTCTAGTCAAATATCATATTCTCCAGTTACCTTTCCACATTTCAAGCTTTTGATGGCTTTCTCCATCTTAATATGTAATCCATTTGCATTCTTCTTGAATATTTTCTACTACGTTTTTCTGTCAGTGTTTGTTTCATTTATCAGCCTTTCAAAGTAATCACTCCAGAGATCTCTGATATCTTCATCATTAGCTTTCATGTCACCTTCATCATGTTTGATTCCTTTTACTGTACTCTTTATTCCATTTCTAAATTTTTTCAATAGCTCCCAGTATATTTTGCTGATATTTATATTTTTTGTTCTTACCAAAGTCTTCCCATGACTTCTGTTTAGCTAGTTTTACACAGTACTCTGCTTTCTTACAATTTTCTCTGTATTCTCACAGAGCAGGATCTACATTCTAGGAACTTTTGATATGCATTCTTCTTTTCCTTGCCTGCCTCCTTAACTTCCTGAGGCCATCATTTAGCTCTGATTTTTTTTATCCTTGCAGGCAACCTCACCACACTCTCTAACTGAATCAATTAATGTGTTCTTTAAGGTTTGACACTGAATCTCCAAGATTTGGTCCTTGTTTTCAAACTTTCATTTTTTCCTGAACAATGTTTGTGTATCTGATTCTACAGTTGAGTTCTGAATACTGCTCATTTTTCAAGAAGATATTCTTTATCCTGCTCAAAACATGATCACTTCCAATTCAGCACATTTATCAAAGAGGATAATGTACCTGCACAAAGTATACAATTAAGCTCAATACCTCCCTATTTGAATATCAGGCATACCATTTCTCAAATATGGAGGTATAAAAGTTTAACAGCAGCTCTCTATGAATTATAAATGAACTTTCCCTTCTGAGTGTTTCAGGTAAGTATTTATCAGGTGTAAGACAAGAGCGTACACTATCTACTATTATTTATTAACTATATGGATCACATTATGAAAGAAAGTGCAATTCATCCTGATATCAAAATTGGAGATGCTAATCTCACCTGTACTTTAATCTGTGATTACATATTCCCAAACGAATTAGGAGAAGTCTACATGATTCCTTAACCAAGCTGAGTAACTTCCATAAGAAATTCAGCATGAAAATCAGCAATAAAAAAACTCTATGAAAATAGGAAAACATAAAAATTAATGAATGCAGAAAATCACAGCTGCATCCTAAATGGAGAACCTAGAGAACAAGTAAAACATCTCAATTACTGAGGCACAGTTATTAGTGAAGACTGCAAATTAATTATGGAATCACAATAAGCAAAGCTGCTATATGGTGGGAGAGTCAACTAAACAAATTTATATAGAATAAGAAATTAGACATAACACTAAACTAGCTGTATATAGGACAGTGTTCAAACCAATTTTAACTTCTGCATCTGAAAGCTGGATTAGAAGTAAAACAGTAAGATTACAGATCAAACATGAATCTTTTTGAGAAAAATAAGGAAAGTGAACAGATGACATCAGTGGCAGAATCATATTAAAAATGAAAACTTTATTGAAGGAACTTAAGGGTCAAAGCTGTATAACTGAGAGGAGACCTCCACACATAGCCTATAAAGGAATGTGGAAAACCGACCAGGGCTTCTGACCTAATGTCCAATCCTCACCTTCTCATGGTGCACCCTGTTGGGTATCTACTTGAATACTGAACGAATCAGGATGGGCTGGCAATTTAGGATTTAGCCAACCAAATTGTATTCTTATTGGCTTAAACCAAAATACAAAATGATGGTACAACATGACAAAATTTTATGCCAGCTGGGACATTGCCCGGTTAAACAAGGCCCCCCCCCCCATTGTTTTCACCAGGGAACCAGAGCGAACAACGAAAAGTCAGCTACTGGAACAAACCCTAAAACACACCCCAAATCAATATCATCAGATTTGAAGATCGGTACTATCAACATAAGAAGCCTGAAAGGCAAATAAATGGAGCTAGCTGAGGAATTAGATAAGTACCAGATCGACATAATAGGGGGTGACTGAAACAAAAAAGACAAAAACTGGTGATATCTTTCTGAGCCATAAATACAAAATGTTATATTCAGGCAATGACAATCAAGGAAAAGAAGGAGTAACCATAGTATTCAACACTAAATATGAGGCTAATCTTCTTGAATGGCAGTCTCAAGCAGAGTGATATGGACAAATATCAGAATGGGAAACTGGACAATGAGACTTATTTGTGCCTATGGTCCCACAGAAGGCTTGACTAAAGTAGAAGAGAGAGAATTTTTTGAGGCTTAAGAGAAGGCTACTGACAAAATGAAAAAGGAAAAGTTGGTCCTTGTTGGGGAACTAAATAGCAGAGCAGGAAGTGATTGTCAGACCTACAAAAATATTTTGGGAAAATTTGGAGAAAAGAGCAAAGCTAATAATAATAATAATGGCAAATACCTGTTGGATTTCGGCTCAGGACAAGGACTGGTTATTACTAACACAATGTTCCAACATAAAAATGTGCACAAATTCATATGGAGAGAATTCGGCTAAGGACAAGGACTGGTTATTACTAACACAATGTTCCAACATAAAAATGTGCACAAATTCATATGGAGAGAAGAGGCAACAAATAAGAAAAGTCTCATTGACTATGTTATTGTTGATAGTAATGTTTTCTCCCTGGTGCAGGACACCAGCGTGTACAAAGGATCTGAAATTGGAAGTGATCACTATTTAGTCTTGAGCAGGATAAAATTGAATTTCATATTGAAAAGAATGACATGTAAGAAAGTTTTAAAGTGAATAAAAGTTGAGCAGCTCTCAGATGTGATGTAGACTAAAATACATGAGGATTATTGAAGAAAAAAATGAAAGAGTTTGAGAACAGGAACCATACCTTGGAGATTCAGTGGCAAACCTTGGAGAAAACCCTGATTGATTCAGACAGAGAGGCATGCGGTGAGGTTGTCTGCAAGGATAGAAAAATCAGAACTCCATGGTGGACATGGGAAGTAAAAGAGGCAGTGAAGAAAGCATATCAAAAATTATTGGCAAATAAGTCAGCTTGTGCTCTTAGAGAATACAGAGACAAATGTAAGAAAACTAAACACAAGTCATGGGAGGACTTTGGCAAGAACATAGAAAATAAATATCAAGACAGTTGCAAAATATTCTGGAGGTTGTTGAAGAAGCACAGAAATGGAGGAAAGAGTGCTGTAAAAGGAATTAGAGAAGTCTTACAGTGGCTGCACTGCATAGTTCAGAAGGCATGGACAGAGGGACGAATTCCCAATGATTGGAGTAGAGCTCTCATACTACCCATATATAAAAAGGGAAATAAAACTGAATGTGAGAATTACAGAGGTATTTCCCTACTAGGTGTTCCTGGTAAGATTTATGCTAGTATACTTGAGAAACGGTTGAGAAGAACTGTGGAAGAAAATCTTGGTGAAGAACAAGCTGGATTTAGGCCAAATTGATCTTCATATTACAAGAATTCATGGGAATATAAGAAAGCTGTATTTAAGTTTTGTCGATCTGGAAAAGGCATATGACAAGGTGCCAAGAGAGAAGCTATTCAAATACAGTTATATGGTGTCAATGGGGCATTATATCAAGCAATACTTATTTGAGTTGTAAGTCAGCAGTTAGAATTGAAGGAAGTACAGGAAGATGGTTTAATGTTAAATCTGGTGTGAGACAAGGATGCATATTATCCCCTCTGTTATTCATTATCTATATGGATCATATTATGAAGATAAGTGGTATTAAACCTGATATCACAATTGGAGATGTTAATGTCAGCTCTTTGCTTTATGCAGACGATGTTATACAGGGTGTTCGGGATAAATTTGACAGTTTCGTAAGGAAAAAGAAAATCTTCTTTGTATCTATTAAATTTAATGAATTGACAAAAAAAACATTACAGGCAGAGTTAATTACAATACTATCAACAAGATTTACTCAAAATTACCACCATTAGCATCGATCACAGCTTCAATTCTGCTTCGGAACCTCGAACAAGCTGATGCTACAGTCTCCCTGGGAAGGGCCGCAAAAACTGTTTTAATTTTATCCATTAACTGGGCTTTTGTATTACTGGAAGTGCGATTGGTGTCTTTTTCAACTGCGCCCCATACAAAATAATCCATGGGGTTAAGGTCTGGGGAGTTTGGAGGCCAAACATTTGGACTGGTGAAGTCGTAGAAATTTTCAGACAACCATTTTTGACTTTTCCCAGAGGTGTGGCAAGGGGCCGAATCCTGCTGCCATACATACGGCCTACCATTGGCTACCCTTGTTATCCAGGGCTTGACTACAGTTAGCAACTCCACGAACAAAGCCCGAATTCCAATGCCAGGGTTCTTCAACACCTGTTCCTGCAGATTTGCGAGGAATTCTGCTGTACGAACGCAATCAGATCGTCTGCTAGGGATCTTTCTTCTTGCTACATCCTCGTAGTCACCATTGCAAGTCTCTAGTTCATGCCTGATTGTTTTTACTGTATTCAGGGAGCATTGGGCAGCAGTCGTAATATCCTTATTTTGATGGCGGGCACGAATCATCATGATACAAGTTATTCTCTTCCATGATTCAGGGGGGTTCCAGCTATCCATCCTTTCTGACATCTTGTATATGAATGAAGAAGGGTCCAAACTTTTAAATGAAGAGAAGTGTGTGTTAATACATGTAACTTACGGAAAAATATAATTAATTATAAATATGTCAAATTTATCCCGAACACCCTGTACTTCTAAATAAATCTGCTACAAGCCTGCAAGGTTCACTGACTAAATTGAATAACTGTTGTAATAGATATGGTATGAAGGTCAGCAATAAAAAGACAAAGAAATGAAATTAGGTAGAATCGTTGAAAATGTCAACTGCTTTGTGAATGGAGAGCCTGTGGAACAAGTAAAACATTTCAGTTATTTAGGCACGATTTTTACTGAAGATGGTAAATTAAATATGGAAATAGACAACAGAATCAACAAAGCTGGTATGGTAGGAAGTCAACTGAATAAATTTATATTTAATAAGAGAGAAATTAGTCACAACACTAAATTAGCTGTACACAAGACAGTGTTCAAACCAGTTTTAACTTATGGATCTGAGAGCTCGGTCAGGAGTAAAACACTTAACCAAAGACTAAAGACTGCAGATATGAGAGTCCTGAGAAAGATTACAGGCATTAACAGATGGCATCAATGGCAATATCATATTAAAAATGAGGATATTAGGAAAGAACTTGACATTGTCAACATTCAGGAATGTGTTAGCAGAGCTAATCTCAGGTGGTATGGTCACTTAAACAGAATGGACGAGGATAGATTAGCAAAACAAGTGTTCTCTGCCAGGTTGGCAGGAAAACAACCCAGAGGAAGACCAAGATATAGGTGGATTGATATGGTACAAAGTGCCTTAGATTACAGAAATATAAGATCTGATAATGTTGGAGTCTTGACAAGTAACAAACTGTTTTGAGGAAAATTGTAGATAGGAAATTAGTAATGATGTAAATTTTTCATGTAGTACTATCATATCCTGTACACCCCTTGAGGGTACATATCAGGAATTTGATGATGATGATGAGAAGGAAGGAACTTAACACAGTATAAAGGAATATGTGTGAGCATAGATAATCTCAGGTGATAACTGTCACTTAGAATAGGAGAGGAAACATCGGCAAAGAAGGCCGATTCTATGATAACAGGAAAACAGCCCAGAAACAAACTAAGCTCTAGATGGAATGATGCAATTAGAAGAGCGTTAGAAAACCAAAATGTAAGATCCTGCAGTATTTTAGGCCTGGCAGATAACAGTAATTTGGAGGAGAGAACTGTTGATAGGAAATTAGTATTAATATCTTCTCATGTAGTACTCCTTTTTTGAATTCTATATTCTCTTTTAGATGCTCTCTTATAGTACAAAAAAATGATTGTGTGCTGTCGTGGATAAATCAGATGCTTCAATGCCACTGGATAGGAACATACTGTAGACGTTCTGGTAGAACTTCTACAGGATGTTCATGTTGTAGGAAAGTCCTGTCAGACTGTCTCCAAGGATACCTGCTCACACATTTAATGAAAAGTGATTCTGATTCACAATTCAGCATTGACATGTGCAATCTCTGCCCAAACACAGCAATTGTGGAAATTGAACTGCTAGTTAGGCTGATGCACTACTCTCTTTCAGATGAGCAAATTTCTTGAGCTATTCTAAAGACATTGTGCACAATGACTGGGTCTGATGGTGAATGGATAGGGCCTAAAGGATGGCAAGGGAACTATTTTACTTATTTAGAAGTGTTCTCTTCATTCCAATATACATCATCTTTCCAATATTTACCACCACTTTTAATAACCCTATATATCAGGAATTTGATGACGACATCATCATCCACTCTGAGGCTAGTATTTGCACAGAATCTTTTGCCAGAGGTGGTTGCATATGCTTTGCCAGTAAATGGATTTAAGGAGAGTTATGATAGATATTGTGTGAATAATGGGTCTCCTGTGATGAGTAATTAAATTCCATGGAGGTACATCTATAATAATAATAAAGGTACCATCTTTAATTTTGTTGAGCCTGTTCCTGTTGCGAACTTTTTACTGTACCAATTAGATGTATCAAATTATGAGGATTAAACTGGAAAGAGATTTCATATTTGATTACCTTGATGGACTTGTGTTTCACTCAGGATTTCTCCATGAGTGCAGGTCACAAAGATGCCTTCAACGATCTCGATCTTCTCTCTTCCATGTTATACCCATAGATTTCACCAGTGGATCTTCCCATCTTGTAGGTGGTCTTCCTGGTTTTCTCTTTATTCTTGGTTGCCAGTTGAGTATGCTATATGTCCAGCTGTTATCTCTGAGTCTGGCTATGTGACCTACCCATCTCATCTTGCTTTCATATACTGCAGTTACATCTTTTATGCCTGATCTCTTCTTAGTTCCATGTTTCTAACACGTTCCATTTTGCTGATGTTACAAATCCTGTGTTCCATTGCACACTGAGTTATTCTGAGAGTGTCTTCTTCTTTTCTTGCCATGTTCCATGTTTCTGATCCATATGTGAGTGATAGAAGAATGTCACTATTAAACAGTTTTGCCTTCGCAGAGTTGTCAAGATTTGGATCAGTAAGTGTTTTAGTCTGTTGAATGATAGCCATGCAGCTTTTTTTTTTTTTTTTTTTTTGCTAGTTCTTCCGATAAATCGTTATTCATTTTTATTGTTTGTCCTAAATAATTGTAGAAGTCAACTTGTTCTATAGGGATGTTATCAACACATGAGTGACTGTCACTTGTGTAGATGTTTTTGATTCATTTCGTTTTTTCTAGATTCATTTCTAAGCCTATCTTACTGCTGTTTGTGTATATTTTTTCATCCATTTCTTCTAGATTTTTTAGGTTGTGGGATATCAGTACTAGATCATCAGCAAACATAAGGATTTGTAGTTTTTCACCATCTACGCTTATTTCTCCACATTTAAGTCTATTTTTTTCAGAATGTATTCTACAGTGCTGGTAAATAGATTTGGGGAGATCACATCGCCTTGGCTGACCCCTCTCTTTATATCTATATTTATAGGTTGATCAAATAGGGTTATTTGTGTGGTCTGATTTTTGTTGCGTTCTTTTATCTTGTAAGTAGGGTCCACATTTATTTCCAGTAAAGCACTGATGACTGCATTGTGTTCTATGGTATCAAATGCTTTTTTAAAATTAAAAAGAGGAAACATAGAGGGATTTGGTATTCTCTGCATTTTTCTGTTAGTTGTGAAATGACCTGGATATGATCTATTGTGGAGAAGCCTCTTGTGAATGCTGCCTGCTCTCTAGTGGAGTTGTCTTCGAAAGTGTTGTGGATTCTGTTCAGTATTACTCTGTTCATGATTTTATATATGTGAGAGAGTAGACAGATTGAACAATAGTTTTTTTGTCTTCCTTTAACCCTTTTTTGAATAGAAGTATGGTTTTTGAGATCTTCCATTCCTCTGGAATCTTTTTTTCTTTGAAGTACCATGTGAATCTGGCAGCCAAGGCTTTGAAAATAATTGGTCCACCTTGTTGGATTTCTTCAGTCTTAACATGATCAAGTCTTGAGGCTTTACCTTTACTCATTTTCTTAAGGGCATGTTCTATTTCTTCTGGAAGTATATCTGGTATATTGCTCGGTTTTGGAATGATAGGTTCTGAAAGTTGGCACTTAGTTGCATAGAGATCATTATAAAAATTCTGCACAATTTCTTCTATCCTTTTTCTATTGGTATGTTTTTCTCCATTTTGATCCTGTAAAGCAGATGGAATTGACTGTTTAAAATTTAAGTCTTTCTCTATTTTTTTCAGGCTGGTTTTTGCCCACACTGCTTCTCTTAGTATCTGTATCCTGAAAGCTTTGTAGTCTTCTGGAATTCTTCTCCTTAGTAACTTACAGATAATACTAAAATTCATACAATTTTATATTAAAATTATCAAATTTCATACTAAAAGATGAAAAATCTACACTCTGAAAAATTATTATCTAAGTATATTAAGGAATTATGTGATTATAAGGTGAAGTGCAAATGATACAGTAACAAACATTAAATAAGCTCTTTATTTATTATATCTATTTAATAGTTATTAATTTTTGCTTACTGTGGACTGACATATGTCTGCACTATACTTCATGTGGGCTGGAATATCTTGACCAACCACAGATCGTAGAATAAAAAATACATCATCGAGACGATCCATTTCTGCAAGTGAAATTAGCTGAAATAGAAAAGCATTATTCATTTCCAAATAAAGAGAGCTGTGCAAGAAGAAAACAAGAATTCAGTTTAATAATAAAACTAAGCTAGGCAGTGTACTAAAAAACAAAATCTGAATAAACAAACATTAGTGACACAGACAAAAAATTTGAATGTCGCCATGTGAATTTCTCTCTACCCCCCCCCCCCCTACATACTACATTTGCTGAATTTCAATTTTCTAATTCCAGAGGACAACTGCCACTCTTTCAGAAAATCAGAACAAAATGATACTGGAAATAATAATAAGTAAATAAATAAAATACAGCAATCTCTCGATTAATGAGCTCTTTAAAACAGATGCATTAATCAAAAACACACTAATCGAATATAATAACCTTCAGGAAAATGTATAATTCATTTCTCAGATTTCTTTTTTGACCCACTTAATTTTTTTTATAAAAAAATTGAGGTATGATTCAGGGCCTAGTTAAAGGAAAACCATGAAGCTGAAAGATAATAAAACATATTCGTAATATAAATTTATTATTCTGCTTCTTAACAAAGAATTAAGCTAACGTAGCTTAGCGAGTTCTCTTTCTTTTTTTCATACAACTGGTGGTATGGCCCTATTGCCTCTTCTGCAAATTTTACTGGTTCTCTCTTCACCAGGGTCAATCTCTAAGCATTGCTGCTTAAAAACTTCGACTGTACAAAAATTATTTCGAAATTGTTTCTGTGAAACCTCTTTGGGGTTGTCAGTGATTAAATTTACTTCATATTCTTCAGGATCTTCCCACTGTGCATCTAAATTTAGCAGGTCGGAATCACTCAACTTCTCAGAATGAGATTTAATTAACTTAGATTCATTTGAAAAGCCTCTAAAATCATTTGCAAAAGGTGACATGAAAACTGAAGATAAGGATATCCAAGATGTTTGGGGTAATTACTTTGAAAGCCTGCTAAATGAACCAAGCAGTGACAGACTCCATACTAAAAAATTTTCGAGAGGAATGCAAAGAGGAGTACACATCAATACCTGAGGTAGAAAAGCCATCAAAACCTTGAAATGTGGAAAGGCAGCTGGAGTAGATGATATTTGACCAGAAATGTGAGCTGTTTGGAAGAATGTGCTTCCAAACAGCTCACATATTGATATCAGTAATTTCATTCGACTTTGCGACTTTATTATAACCAGGCTGAGATTTCTTTGATTTGGCTAGAAAAGTCTTGGAAGGCATTCGCTTCCAAAAAAAAAAAAAAGTCCGGTTTCATTGATGTTAAATATTTGTTGATCACAATAGTCCCCTTCTTACACAATTTTCTTCAAAATCTCTGGATATCTCCTTATCTGCACTTGCAGCTTAGTCTGTGATTAGAACATTATGTAAGCTATTCTCTTTTTGAAATGCTCAAATCACCCACCACTAATGTGGAATTCTTCTTCTTTTCTATCATTGATAGCCCTTTCTTTCCAGGTTACAAAGAGACAATTCTTTTGATTTAATAAGGCCAGTGTTTAGCAGGATCCATTTTTGGTTACAATTTTCGATCCATGTAAAAAGAAGTCTCTCTAATTCAATCATTATAATACTTTGATTTTCAGTGCATGCATGATGAACTTCAAGCAGCCTTACCTTTCTCTTTGTATTCAGCAGTTGATTCACTCATTTTTGTGTTCTTGTCCTACCTTTGCTCTGGACTCGCCTTGTTCATTTTTCTTTATATTTCAAATTTTTCTTCCAATCAGATTACTTTTTGAATCATTTTCAGACTACTGTTTTTTGCTCACTAATTCTTTTACTCATGATTAAAGGTTAGGAAAATAATTTAAAATAAAAAAGGAAAACTGCATGAGATATGATCAGGAAAATGGTATGTAAAGCAGACAACATAAATTTTGGCGGTAAATTTGGAACATAGTGTAGTATGCCATTAAAAAATAATTTTGTAAAATGTTTCAAATCAGTAACTAAATTATTTCATCCTAGTGAGTGATTTTATTAAAATAGTTAGCCATACAAAATGACAAAGAGACAATGCTTTTGATTTAATAAGGCCAATGTTTAGCAGGATCCGTTTTTGGTTACAATCTTTGATCCATGTAAAAAGAAGTCTCTCTAAAAACAGAAAATTTTTAAAATCTGTAACATTTAGTTTTAAGATGTATTGATTAAATCTTAAAAATACAGACACACTAATCGGAGTGCATTAATCGAGGGATTGCTGTACACACACACACACACACACACACACACACACACACACACACACACACACACACACACACACACACACAGCATATCTTTACTAATTTGAAAAAAAGGCATTCAACAATGTAAAACTGAAGTAGCTTTTTGAAAGAATGAATCAACTCGAAAAGTGTAGAGATAGAAGACTAATTAAAGAATTGTGTACCAAACAAAAAATAAAGATAAGAATAAAGAAAATCAAAGCTACTAAAAAAAGTAAAGAAAGGTGAAAGACAAAAGTTGTGCATTATTACTTTTCCATCCATCCACACACACACACACACACACACACACACACACACACACACACACACACACACACACACACACACACACACACACACACACACACACACACACACACACACACAGGGGTGGCCCATAAGTCAGTTATACAGGCAAAGAGGTTTAAACATTTAATGACATTTTTTTAATCAATTATTTCTATTCCTTTCTTTGTTATAATGAAATACTGGAGGGTTTTTTTTTTTATTAGTTATGAAAAATATCACATCACGTAAATGCTTTCAACTTTGCAAAGGCAGGGCCCTTTCTATGGCATGTTCCATGAACAGCTGTTAATGTTTCTGACTGCAGTGTTATAATTTCGGCATGAAATTATAGCACTGTAATTCTCTTTCTGTTGGTTTGTCTGCAGCTTAATCAGGTACCCTTTTGTTTTAGGTAATCCCAAAGAAAGAAGTCAGAATTGTCAGATCTGGAGAATGATGAAATTGAATGCCGATTTTCAAAATAAAATTGCATGATTATGGTTCATTGTTAGGTTGTGAACTTTCCCATGATCAAATTTCCCAAATGTTCCTTAGAATACCTGCTAAATATAAAATGAAAAAACTAATAATTAAAAAAGTTATTCACACTTTAAACCCCTTTGTGACTTACAGACTACCCTGTGTGTGTGTGTGTGTGTGTGTGTGTGTGTGTGTGTGTGTGTGTGTGTGTGTGTGTGTGTGTGTGTTTCCTTAATTCTTCCCATTCAGACAACCATGAATCCACTATACACTGGGGTAGATTGCGTGTGTGTGTGTGTTTCCTTAATTCTTCCCATTCAGACAACCATCAATCCACTATACACTGGGGTAGATCTGAAATCATATATAAATGCTGTAATGAACTTGAAAGAAAAATCTTTTAATCAATAGAAATTGCACTAAATCCTGTTCACCTTAAAGTCAACCTCAGTCACAACCTTTCTGATTGAAACTGCTCTGATATTCAGCTATGCCAGTCACGAGACCACATACTTGTCCATGATAACAACAACAACTCAGATAGTCTGAGAATTCGTTCAAACATGAGCAATCTATTGATACTTTAAAACTCTGGTAGATGTATTCATCATCATCAATTCCCTGATAGGTACAACCAAGGGGTGTTCAGGTTACTATGATAGCACTACATGATTAAGTTGACATATTAATCTCCTATCCACAATTTTCCTGCAAACAATCTATTACTTACGAGAACTCCAATATTGTTATATCTAACATTTCGCACTTCTGATTGAATCAATCCACCTAGACCTTGGTCTTGCTCTCAGTCTCTTTCCTGCCATCTTGGCATTAAACACCTGGTTTGTTCACCTTTCTTCACCCATTCTATTTAAGTGGTCATGCCACCTTAGATTATCTGTGCGATTCATTCCTGAATGATAATAATTTCAAGTTCTTTTCTAATATCTTCATTTCTAATATGATTCTTCCATTGATGCCAATGGTTCACTCCCCAAATTTTTCTCAGAACCCTCATATCTGTGGTCTCTAGTCTTTGATCAAGTGCTTTATTTTTAACCCATCTCTCAGATCCATAACTAAAAACTGGTTTGAACACTGCCTTGTGTACTACTGGTTGGGTGTTTTGGCTAATTTCTCTCCTATTCCATATAAATTTATTCAGCTGGCTTATTCAACTTTGCTTATTCTGTTGCCTATTTCCAGATTTAACCTGTCATCTTCACTAAAAACTGTGCCTATATAGCTGAAATATTTTACTTGTTCTATAGGATTGCCATTTAAGAATTTAACTTCACTGCATTCTGAATGCAGCTAAAGTTGTCTATGCTCCTGCCTATTTTCATAGTTTGTCTTTTTATGGCTGATTTTTCATGCCAAAATTTAGTCAGTGAATCCTGGAGACTTGCACTAGATGTGTTTAGGAGTACAACATCATCTGCATAAAGCAAAGAGCTAAGTTTAATATCTCTAAGCTTAACATTGGAGATGTCAAATCTCCAATTCCTTGCTTTACCCCTGATTTTAAATCAAACAATCTTCCTGTATTTCCTTCAATTCTAACTGCTGACTGACAACTTAAATATAGACAATGTATTCCTCTGTATAATGTTCCATTCACCTATATAATTGTAGTGTTTTGAAAAGCTTTTCTCTAGGCATCGTGTCATATGCCTTTTCTAGATCTACAAAACTTAAGTACAGATCCTTGTCATATTCCCACGATTTATTTCTCAACTATTTGTCTTAAAGTGAAAATCTGATCTTGACAACCTTTATTTGGCATGAACCCAGTTTGTTATTCTCCAAGTTTCTTTTCCACAATCTTTCTCAACCTCTTTTGAAGTATGCTTGCAAAAATTTTATCTGGAACACATTCAGTAGAGAAATTCCTCTGTAATTCTCACATTCAGTTTTAGTCCCTTTTTTATAGATGGGTATTATGAGAGTTCCACTCCAATCATTGGGAATTTGAACTTCTGACCAGGTCCTGTGAATTATGCAGTAACCACTGCAGATGGCCTGGTTGGCCGACCAGTTAATGTACCCATTCTCCAGCCAAAAGGCTGCACGTTCAAATCCTGCCGTGGGCAGTAGATGGCAATGGTATAGATGATGTGGTTTGCTGTAGTTGGCAACTTCAGTCGTGTAGACAGAGAGCTGTAGAGCAGGTGCTCTCCCTCGATGAGTGTTTCAACTCCTTGGAGATATTATATAATAATAACAACACTTAAGCATTTCTGGTCAAATATCATCTACTCCAGCTGCCTTTCCACATTGCAAGGTTTTGATAGCTTTTCTACCTCAGTATTGATGTGTACTCCTCTTTGCATTCCTCTCGAAAATTTTTTAGTATGGGTCTGTCACTGCTTGGTTCATTTAGCAGGCTTTCAAAGTAATTACCCCAAACATCTTGGATATCCTTATCTTCAGTTTTCATGTCACCTTTATCATTTTTTGATTCCTTTTACAGTACTCTTTCCTTCATTTTTAAGCTTATTCAGTAGTCTCTAGAACATTTTACAACCTTGCTGATATTTCTTTTCAATATACTTACCAAAGTCTTCCCATGACTTTTGTTTAGCTACTTTTACACACAGCTTAGCTCTCTTAAGGCATCTGCTGACTTATTTGCTAAGAGCTTTTGGTATGCTTTTGTAAAAATTTGATGTTGCACAAATTGTAATTTTTCTAATACATCAACTTTTTACAGAAGGAATACATCCTAAAAACCTTGTACAAATATTTCTATTTTGTTATGTTAAATTATTGTATAAAGAATATGATAAGCACAAAGGGAATTAACTTGCTCATTACTTAAGCAAAACATGTAGAATTGTTGAAGGCAACGCCTTGAAATCGGTAGATTCTTTGATAGTTGTTTGCAAGTTCAATCTCAGGTGAACTTCAAGGTCAGTACAGAAAGAGGCGGCGTGAATAAAAAGGAAGTTCCGAAGGCCACAAAATCGGATTAAAGACGTGAAGAGGGAAATTAAGGAAGTCGGCGAAAGTTCGAGAATCATGAGTCACGAAATATTGTCTGGGGTTCTCGTAACTATATGCAAGATTTGCACGAGAACATAAGGGGTTCCAAAAACTTATATCCGCTGTACAGGTGGATATAAGGCATGGATCTTAAGAGACAAGGCGGCTTTTTTTCATCTTGACCACCTGAGTTTGAGAGAGGTCGTTAGCCAGAGGAAGGTCCCTCCACCAAGAGCCGCTCCAGTTCACAGTTAAGGATATCCGGAGGCGATCAAATAAGGAGAAATCTAGCCGAGTCAGTCCTAATGCTCTGCCGCTCTATCGAGTCTGCGCATGCCCCGACTGTCATAGTTCTTCACTGGACCGTTCAAGATGCCAGAAAATCTCTCCTCATATCCCGCTAGCTAACGCGACGACTCATCGGTGCTCTGTAACTCTGAAGAATTCCAAAACACAAAACAAAGAGGGAAACTTGAAATGCCGAATCGAGCAGAGAAGGAAGGTTTGCACAAGACAGGAAGATACCCATGTGAGTCTGTTTGTTCGTTTAAATTTTGTGATGTAAGAGAAACCCCTAATGAACTGATAAGATAATTAGAATATGGAAATAATAACTTACATGTGAATAACGCTAGTGGATGTGTGTAACTGTAAAATGGATGTGAAACTGTGCACAGTTAATTTCCCGAAAGGCAAATTGGACTACATGACTGGATTGATAACTATATATATATTCATGATAAGTCTATGCTATTATGTTTACTTGTTGTTTGTAAAGTAAATTTGATTGAGCTCAGGAGTTAAGAATTCTGCTGATGCAAGTATTTATATTTCATTAAGTGGTTATAAGAGATTACCTTGAGAGTTATATTAGGTGCATAATTGAAACTGGTATATGGTAATTGTATGCTTCCGTAATATCTGTATGTATATGTTATTACTTGTTGTTTGTGACGTAAATTTGATTGATGAGAATTAAGTGAGCGATTATGAAAGGATACCTTAAGTGTTATATTTAATTGCATAACTGAAATTTTAGAGGATGATCTCAACTGATTTTTTGTATTGTGAACAATTATTCAATTAGTCATTAAATATGCCTGTTTATTATTATACAAAGGTGTCGTCTGATTTATCTTTTGCAATGCACTGATCAAAAAAAAAAAAAACTTAATTCGATCCTATAAGCAAGAACCATAAGATAAGAAGTGAATTAAGATAGAAAACGCAATTGAAGCCATGACTGCAAACCTTGGCCAAGAAAGGATATATAGCTGATTAATTAGAATTCACTGGGGATGTGAATGTCTTCTTTTGCAATTAGGAGAACTTTAGTGGCACAGTCATAAATAAATAATAAAATTCTAGAGATCTCCGGCATAAGGAAAAAATACCGAAGGTAGAACTTAAGGATTAGGGTAAATAGAGTAGCAAGGTAAAGATAAGACTAAAAAAAGGAATTTACGAAAATTAAGTAATAAGTGAGTAGAATAAAAACATTTATGATAGAGCAATGGAAATAACGAAAACCCGAAAGAACAACAAAAGACAAAGAAAAGAAAACGATATAATTTACACTTTCTTCTCTTTTCCAGAACTGCTTCTTTTAACTTGTGTCCACAATGGTGTTCTTATTTTTCTGTCCTTGCAGACAACTTCGCCACATACCTCCCTAGCTGAATCAATCAGTATTTTCTTCTTCAGAGTTTGCCACTAAAAGTCCAAGGTTTGGTTCTTGTTTTCAATTTGTTTTTTCATTTTTTATTCAATAATGTTTGTATAGTTGAATTTAGAATTTACTTGTGGAAGCTGCTCAACTTGAATTCTTTTTAAAACTTTTTTACATACTGTTCTTTTCAATGTGATATCCATTTTTCTTGCTTAGTACTAAGTAATGGTCATTTCAAATTTCAAATCCTCTGTATACTCTAGTATCCTAAATGAGCATGAATATATACCATCAACAATGACATAGTCAATGAGGCTTTTCTTATTTCTTGTATCTTCTCTCCATGTGAACTCATGCACATCTTTATGTCGAAACATGGTGTAAATAAAGACTAGTCCGTGTCCTGAGCAATAGTCTGGTAAATACTTAACATTATTATTAGCGTTGCCCTTTACTCCAAATTTTCCCCAAATGCTTCTATATGCTTGGAGGGATTTGTTTCCAATTCTGCTGTTCAGATTTCCAACATGGACTACTTTTACCATTTTCTTCATGTCAGTTGCCTGTTCTAATGACTCAAAAGCAGATGTACTCAAGTAATGTTGTTTTTTTTAAATTTTTTTTTTAATGTATCTTTATTTTGTCACTTCTGTGTAATGCACATGATGAAGTCTTCTAGAAGGACAAAACTAGTAGTGCTTTATAAATAAATTACTTTCTATTTTATCATTCATTATATATCTAAGAGTCAAAGCTGTAAAACTGAGAGGAGACCTCCACATAGCCATTAATGGAATGCGGAGAACCGACCAGGGCTTCTGACCTAATATCCAATCCTCACCATCACATGGTGCACCCTGTTGGGTATCTACTTGGATACTGAACGAATGAGGATGGGCTGGCAATTTGGGATTTAGCCGACCAAATTGTATTCTTATTGGTTAAACCAAAATAAAAAAATGATGGTACAACATGACAAAATTTCACGCCGGCTGGGGCGTCGCCAGGTTAAACGAAGCCCCCGTTGTTTTCGTCAGGAAACCAGGGGAACAGCGAAAAGTCAGCTACTGGAACAAATCTGAAAATAAACCCCAACTCAACATCACCAGAGTTAAAGATCGGTACTATCAATGTAAGAAGCCTGAATGGCAAAGAAATGGAGCTAGCTGAGGAATTAGATAAGTACCAGATCGACATAATAGGGGTGACTGAAACAAAAAAGACAAAAACTGGTGAGATCTTTCTGAACAATAAATACAAAATGTTATATTCAGGCAATGGCAATCAAGGAAAAGAAGGAGTAGCCATAGTATTCAACACAAAATACGAGGCTAATCTTCTTGAATGGCAGTCAGTCTCAAGTAGAGTAATGTGGGCAAATATGAGAATGGGGAAATGGACAATGAGACTTATTTGTGCCTATGGTCCCACAGAAGGTTCTACTAAGGTAGAAGTGGAGGAATTTTTTGAGGCTTTAGAAAAAGCAACGGACACAATGAAAAAGGAAAAGCTGGTCCTTGTTGGGGATCTAAATAGCAGAGTAGGAAATGATTGTCAGACAAACAAAAATATTTTGGGAAAATTTGGAGAAAAGAGCAAAGCTAATAATAATGGCAAAAATCTGTTGGATTTCTGCTCAGAACATGGACTGGTTATTACTAACACCATGTTCCAACATAAAAATGTGCACAAATTCACATGGAGAGAAGAGGCTAGGAATAAGAAAAGTCTCATTCACTATGTTATTGTTGATAGTGATGTTTTCTCCCTGGTGCAGGACACCAGAGTATTCAGAGGATTTGAAATTGGAAGCGATCACTATTTAGTCTTGAGCAGGTTAAAATTGAATTTCATACTGAAAAGAATGACGTAAGAAAGTTTTAAAGTAAATAAAAGTTGGGCAGCTCTCACATGTGAACTGTAGACTAAAATACACAAAGATTATTGATGAAAAAATGAAATAGTTTGAGAACAGGAATCAAACCATGGAGATTCAGTGGCAAACTCTGAAGAAAACATTGATTCTGCCAGAGAGTCATGTGCTGAGGTTGTCTGCAAGGATAAAAAAATCAGAACTCCCTGGTGGACACAGGAAGTTGAAGAGGCAGTGAAGGAAAAGAAGAAAGCATATCAAAAGTTCCTGTCAAATAAGTCAGCTTGTGCTCGTAGAGAATATAGAGACAAATGCAAGAATGCTAAACACAGTGTAAAACTAGCTAAACAAAAGTCATGGGAGGACTTTGGCAAGAATATAGAAAATAAATATCAAGAAGGTGGCAAAATATTCTGGAGGTTGTTGAAGAATCCTAGGAATGGAGGAAAGAGTGCTGTAAAAGGAGTTAGAGATGATAAAGGTGACATGAAAACTGGAGAAAAAGATATCCTTGAAGTATGGAGTAATTACTTTGAAAAACTGCTAAATGAAACAGGCAGTGATGACAGCACAGTGGTAAAAAACACTGACCAGGCATGCAGTCAGGAATACATATCCTTACTTGAAGTAGAAAAAGCCATCAAAGGCTTGAAATGTGGAAAGGCAGCTTGAGTAGATGATATTCGACCAGAAATGATGAAGTATGGTGGTACAAGAGTCTTACAGTGGCTGCACCGCATAGTTCAGAAAGCCTGGACAGAGGGACGAATTCCCAATGATTGGAGTAGAGCTCTCATAGTACCCATATATAAAAAGGGAAATAAAACTGCACTTGAGAATTACAGAGGTATTTCTGTACTGAGTGTTCCTTCCTGGCAAGATCTATGCAAGTATACTAGAGAAACGGTTGAGAAGAATTGTGGAAGAAAAGCTTGGTGAAGAACAAGCTGGATTCAGGCCAAACAGAGGCTGTCAGGATCAGATCTTCACTTTACGACAAATAGTCGAGAAAGCATGGGAATATAACAAAGATCTGTATTTAAGTTTTGTCGATTTGGAAAAGGCACATGATAAGGTGCCAAGAGAGAAGCTATTCAATATGCTTCAGTCATATGGTGTCAATGGGGCATTATATCAAGCAATACTTAGTCTTTATTTGAGTTGTAAGTCAGCAGTTAGAATTGAAGGAAGTACAGGAAGATGGTTTAATGTTAAATCTGGTGTGAGACAAGGTTGTACATTATCTCCTCTGTTATTCGTTATCTATATGGATCACATTATGAAGGAAAGTGGTATTAAACATGATATTAGAATTGGAAATATAAATGTCAGCTGTTTGCTTTATGCAGACGATGTTATACTTCTAAATAAATCCGCTACAAGTCTGCAAGATTCTCTGACTAAATTGAATAGTTGTTGTAATAGATATGGTATGAAGTTCAGCAATAAAAAGACATTGACAATGAAAATAGGCAGAATCATTGAAAATGTCAACTGTGTTGTGAATGGAGAAACTGTGGAACAAGTAAAACATTTCAGCTACTTAGACACGATTTTTACTGAAGATGGTAAATTAAATATAGAAATAGACAACAGAATCAGCAAAGCTGGTATGGTGGGAAGTCAAGTGAATAAATTCATATGGAATAAGAGAGAAATTAGTCGGAACACTAAATTAGCTGTATACAAGACAGTGTTCAAACCAGTTTTAACTTATGGATCTGAGAGCTGGGTCAGAAGTAAAACACTTGACCAAAAACTAGAGACCGCAGATATGAGAGTCCTGAGAAAGATTATAGGCGTGAACAGATGGCATCAATGCCAATAGCATATTAAAAACAAGGATATTAGGAAAGAACTTGACATTGTCGGCATCCAGGAATGATTTAGCAGAGCTAATTTCAGGTGGTATGGTCACTCAAACAGAATGGGCGAGGAAAGATTAGCAAAACAAGTGTTCTCTGCAGGTTGGCAGCAAAACGACCCAGAGGAAGACCAAGATATAGGTGGATTGATACGGTACAAAGTGCCTTAGACGATAGAAATATAAGATCTGATAATGTTGGAGTCTTGACAAGTAACAAACTGATTTGGAGGAAAATTGTAGATAGGAAATTAGTAATGATGTAAATTTTTCATGTAGTACTATCATATCCTGTACACCCCTTGTGGGTACATGGCAGGAATTTGATGATGATGATGATGATAAATAATTTTTTAAAGCATGCCCAATAGCTGTGAAAAACTTTAACCATGAAAGATACATACGTGCAATGGAAGTAGTAAAAGAAGAGGGTAAATGTAGGTGAAGTGCAGCTACATATGTTTTGCTGATGTTATACCTGTATTAGCTAAGAATGAGTAGAATTTAAAACAGATATTTAGGATGCAAGATGTTTACTTGAATACTTTACTTATATACGGACTTTGCATAAAATTTTAAAATAATGGTAATTCTGGTGGGAAGGCTTATATGTTGGTCATCCATAATGGTATTATTTAAGGAAATGAATAGACACACGCACAGTATATAAAAAAGGTGGTTTGCATTATGAGTTACTAAGGCAACTGACATGAAGTCATAATCTTCAGACTTGATTACTTATATATAGAAGCTAATGACTTCATGTCAATTGCCTTAGTAACTCATAATGCAAAGCACCTCTTTTTTATACTGTGTGTGTGTGTCTATTCATTTCCTTAAATAATACCATTCTGGATGACCAACATATAAGCCTTCCCACCAGAATCACTTCTTCTTCTTCTTCTGCAGCTTCTCCCACTTAATTGGGGTCACTGTTTGTTATGAGTCTCCTCCACACCTTCCTGTCTTGGGCTGTCACCACATCCAAGTTCTTCATCTTCGTCCTCTTCTACCAGCTCCCTCCATCTCTTCTTTGGCTACCCACACTTCCGCCTTCCTAGCACATCCATCTGCATGACCCTTCTTCCCACATATTCGTCCTCCCTCCTCATCACATGACCAAACCATCTCAACCTTGCCTCCTGTATTTTCGCTCCTAAGTTCGTAACTTTCACTGTTCCCCTGACATAGTCATTTCTCAGATGATCCATTCTGGTCACACCACACATCCACCTAAGCATTCTCATCTCTGCTACTTCCATTCTGCTGATGTTATTTTTCCTCAGGGCCACAGTTTCTATAGCATATGTCATAGCTGGCCTCACTACTGTCCTATAAATTTTGCCTTTCAGATTGATCGGCACCCTCTTATCGCATAACACTCCAGCCATCTCCCTCCAGTTCCTCCAACCCACTTGTATTCTGCATCCCACTCTTCTCAGCTACTCCATCTTCTTCCACTGTTGAACCTAAGAGTCTAAAGTCTCTCACCTTCCTGATGACATTTCCTTCCAGCTCCAGATCTGTCTCCTGGCCACTGCCCCACTACGCAACACATATACTCTGTCTTACTTCTGCTCAGTTTCATACCTCTCTCTTCCAGTACTTTTCTCCATCTTTCCAGTTTAGTTTCTGCTTCTTCTCTTGAATCTACACACAGCGAGATGTCATCTGCATACAACATTGTCCAAAGTGCATCTTCTCTCACCTAATCTGTTACCACCTCCATCACAATATTAAACAGAAACGGACTTAATGCTGACCCTTGATGCAAGCCAACTGTTACTTGAAAACTTTCTTTCTGTCCCAAACAGGTCCGAACACTTGTCTTCACATTTCTGTACATTTCCCGCACCAACCTGACATATTTCTCCGGCACCTTCTTCTCCCTCAGACACCTCCAGACTTCTTGCCTTGGCACTCTATCGTATACTTTCTCCAGATCAATAAATACCAGATGTAGCTCCCTTTGTTTCTCTCGATATTTTTCCATCATCTGTCGTAACCCAAAGATAGCATCTGTTGTTGATCTACCAGGCATGAAGCCAAATTGTTCCTTTGCAATCTCCACCTCCTCCCTCAATCTACCATCAACAACCCTTTCTAGGATCTTCATTGTGTGGGACATCAACTTTATTCCTCTGTAATTTTTAGTCTTGTGCATCCCCTTTACCCTTGTAGATGGGAACAAGAGTACTCTCCCTCCATTCCTCGGATATATTTTCCTGTTGGCAAACTTTCATGAACAGGTCCCACAGCAGGTCAATTCCCTCTTCCCCCAGTGCCTTACATGCCTCCACTGGAATTCTGTCGGGGGCCCCACCGTTTTTCCATTCCTCATCCTCTTCATGGCCTCCGTCACTTCCATTCTACTGATGTTCTGCACCATCCCCTCAGAAGGCTGCCCATCTCCTCTGTGAATCCTTGCATTTTCCTCATTCAAAAGTCCCTCACAGTATATTTTCCATCTGTTTCTTATGTCCACATTCCTCCATAATACTCTTCCTTCAGCATCTTTGATCTGCCTCACATGTAAGATGTCCTTAGCTGCTTTATTTCTACATTTCGCTAGTTGGTAAATTTTTCTCTGTCCTTCCTTTGTTTCTAATTGATCATACAGATCTTGATATGCCATGGCCTTCGCCTGTGCCACAACTCTCTTGGCTTCTTGCTTTCTCTCTTTGTACACCTCTCCGTCCTCTTCCACTCTTGACTCATCCCACTTCTGCTTTGCCTTCCTCTTAGCTGTCACTGCCACTTGTATATCATTATTCCACCACCAACCCTTCTTCTGCTCTGTAATCTTTCCAGATGTCTCACTAAGCACCTCGATTGCACAGCTCAGGATTACTTTTTAATTATGTTTCCACCAATCTTGTACACTTTCCAGTCCATCCGAAATCCTCTCTAACACTCTCTCCCTAAAACGATTCCTCACACTCTCCTCTTTTAAGCGAAACCACTTAATTGTCTTCATCCCATGGCAACCAGAAGAAGTTCTTATCTTCGATCTTATTTTAAGGTCTGCGCGCAGCAGTCGGCGTTGTTGTGCTACTTGATCTGTTGGAATTACTTTACAATTTGTCACAACCTTAAGATGTTTTCTTCTAGTCAAAATGTAGTCAATTTGTGAGCTGTTGTTACCACTTCTAAATGTTATCAAATGTTCTTCCCTCTTGAAGAAAAACGAGTTCACAATTGCCAGATCAAAGGCTACTGCAAAGTCCACAACCCTCTCTCCTTCCTGGTTCATCATTCCCACTCCGTGGCCACCATGCACCCTTTCACAGTCTCTATTCTGTCTTCCTATGTGCCCGTTCAGTCTCCTCCGACAATCACCATCTCATTTTCTTCCAATTCCCTCATTCCTTCATCTAACACGTTCCAGAACTCATCTTTTTCCTCTGCTGTACAACCAACTTGCGGGGCATATACACATAATACGACCACCCGCTCTTCTCCGAGACCCAATTTCATTCGCATGATCCTGTCGTTCCTTCTACCCACCAGAATCACTGTTATTTTAAAATTTTATGTGCATACTTCATTTGCTTACACTTAGATGAAGGGTTAAACCAAGGATATAATTTCTTTGCATATTTAATTTATAGCATAGCCAAGTGAAAAAAAACTTTCAACATATACTGTATATTAATTAGAATAGTTCCTTAAGGCTCAGGCAGATACCAGGAACAGTCTTTCATATTTGATTTGCTTCTGTGGAGTACGGTGGCTTTTTTTTCCCCCATAGTATCTAGTTGGTCAGCAAGCCCTGAGTGACTACTTTGGTTTTCTGCAATTCTGATGTGCTCTCCTGCCTGTATGGCCATTACAGGACTTCTGACAACTGAATGGAACTTGGCAGACCCCTAGATACTTCCTGAAAGGTCTAGGGACTGCAGCTGGTCTCTGGGAAAGAGAATAAGGGATGCCAATTTTTTTTTTTATATGGTCTGTATATGTGGCAATAAGTTTATCTTTTTAGAACTTTTGACAACGTTTCAGATGTGTCTCACATATATGTCATGGTAATAGATTTGGTGCAGTCGCTGTTATTGGGAGAGAGGGGGGTGAGTGTGGTTTTTTGGAATTTTAATATATGAGTGGAACAATGCCATCCACAACAGAGTAAAGTGGCATATTCTGTTCGTGAATTTTAGGCAAATCCATATATCTGGGATAGGGGGCCTCAAATCATATGTTTTAAGTTTATTTGTAATCTCAAGAGGCATTGAAAGAGGAGCTTGCTACTACAGTGAATGCCAGTCTCTGGACAATCCTCTTATATATCTCCGACACTTCCAGACAATTCCAAAACGTAAAAAGTTAGCACATCAAGTGAATATGAAAAATTACTAAAAAATTCTACTTCTAAGCCTCAACAACTACTATAAAAAAACTAATAAACCTGTTTTCCCTTCATACTCAAATCAAAAGCTGTTAGCACACTAAGTCATGGCCACAACTATGCCATTGTACCTAAAAAAAAATACCTTCTGAAGATATTATGATACAAATTAAAAGAGGTATTCATAGCCTTCCTGATAACTCTTCCCTCTATTCACTACCAACCTTTGGCAAACATTAGAGTGCATGTAGCAAATCTCTGAATATAAGCAAAACTGCCAAGAAGCAACCTCACCCGCAAGGAATATCAAGCATTAGTTGAAATGAAAAATAGCAAAAGGATTATAATTACAAAAGCAGATAAAAGAAATTTCATTGTAATCATCAACCAACATGATTATACACACACTTACCTCTCTACTTAAGGACCGTTCTTACTACTCTCTGAATTATGATCCTATAGATCAGAGCACTCTACAGGTGCCAAAAAAAATATATATAATAAAATAAATAAAAGCTACCTCTTGAGATTGCAAATAAACTTAAACAATAATACAATTTCAGACCCCCCCCCAGATATATGGCCTGCCCAAAATTGATTCACCCATATACAAACTAGCCAAACACTTAGCCAACGTGCTCACCTAATATACTATCAAACACTATCTCACACATTAAAAGCTCTGCCCACATTAAGGCCAGTATAGAAAACCTAACACTCCAACACACTGATGTAATGGTAAGTTTGATGTTTCACTAACGTTCCTTTGAAGGACACCTTGTTGGACCTCATCTAGGCATAATTTCCTTCTAATATCTCAGTCTTGTTTAAGTTCACCATGAATACAGGCTACCTTGTTTGGAAAGAAACACTTACAAGCAAATAGGGGGCACAGTGATGGGGTCTCCACTTCACCTCATCTCACACAAACTATTTCATAGAAACCTTTGAACCTAACACACTCCTAACACATCTTAATAGCCAACACCTTGGTATACAATTCACCTGTATATGTGTGTGTGTGGGGGGGAATATATATCTTTACTTTCTTCCCCCACACTCTGAGTTTTTTAAAACTTCAAATTCAAATAAATAAGAAAACACCTGAAACTAAACTCCAAATCAAACCTGCACACAGATTCACATTTCAGGATAGCTTGTGTAACTTAACCTATTTAACTCTTAAACCCATTAAGAGAATGAGCCTTCACACTAATGTAATTAAATAAAAATTTTTCATTCAGAAAGAACACACAACATCAAATCAACTACTTAACTATGGAATGTATTCGTCAAACTACAACTTCAAAAAACACAAAGACTTTCACTATGCAACTTCCTTACAATCGCATAAACCGATACGATATCCTATATCAGGCGTTCCCAACCTGGGGTATCCGTACCCCCTCAGGGGGTACGGTGAATAGCAGGTTAATAAGTATATTATGCTATCAACATTTCCAGACTATTCCATGTTGGTACTGTCTCTCAGCCATACCAGCAACATATCAGGTCTCTTTTCGGATACAGTGAGGTTACATAGACTTTTTTCTCACTGCAGGGTCCGATAACTCAAAATGTCCAGTTAAGATTCCCGATAGCTAGTGAAACTGCCAGATCAGGGCTCGCCTCTGCACTTCCTGCACATGTGCATGATATACTATATGGTACATACTCCAACTACTTCATTTCGACATGCTCACAGTACACACATTTTAGTGATAAACATAGGTTAGCTAAATTACTTTTAACAACTTCACTTTTGCTGACTAAATTTTAATCTAATCGTAAGTAACTTATAGTTTATTTTTAGCCTATTCTAAAAATGAAAGGATAGATCAAGATTTAAATACATTAAAATATTATTTATTTTTAGCTTATTTTTAAAATGAAAGGTTAGAGCAGAATTTATATACAACAAAAATATTATTTTTGCAGACACAGGGAATGACCCTATCAAAGAAACTTTGTTAAAAAGATTCATATGTGCAATATGGTTTTACTTTTGTGCTTGACAAAGAAGGTGTGCAAAAGCCGCAGTGCTTCATTTGCTCAAAGATATTCAGTAATGGCAGTATGATCCCATCAAAATTGAGACAGCATCTTAGGATGTTCATCCCGAACATTCTAACGAGACAGAGTCCTCATTTAGAATAAAACGAGCATGATTTGATAAGAATATCAAACTTCATGACCATGGATTTATTACCCCGAAGAAGCCAGCACTGGAGGCCAGTTATCGCGTCGCATTGAGGGTAGCCAAAGAAAAGAAACCACACACAATTGCTGAGACATTAGAGAACACGTGTGCTATGGACATGGTTGAGTTGATGTGTGGTAAAGAAACAAAAGAGAAAATTGCACAAATACCATTATTAAATAATACAATTTGTGATCGGATTCAAGAAATGTCAGAAGACATACAGGTAGTAGAGGAAATCAAGAAAAGTCTGGCAAGAATTAGTTTATAGTGGGATGAATCAACTGATGTCTCTAACTACGGATAGCTTCTTGTTTTTACTAGATATATACACATCAGAATGAAATAAAAGAGGAATTTCTTTTTTGTAAACACTTGAAAGAAACAACAAAGGCAGTGGGCATTATGAATTTGGTGAATGATTTTTTATTTTTATTCAAATGGCCTTTCATGGGAATTAGTAGAATCTATTTGTACTGACGGTTCTCCCACAATGTTGGGGGGAAAAAAAATCAGATTTCACAGCTTTAGTTAAAGAAATCAATCCAAATATTTGGGTGCTTAAGGGTCAAAGCTGCATAACTAAGAGGAGACCACCACATAGCCTTTAAAGGAATGTGGAGAACTGACCAGGGCTGCTGACCTAATGTCCAATCCTCACCTTCTCGTGGAGCACCCTGTTGGGCATCTACCTGGATACTGAATGAACGAGGATGGGCTGGCAATTTGGGATTTAGCCGACCAAATTGTATTCTTATTGGTTAAACCAAAATAAAAAATGATGGTACAACATGACAATATTTCATGCCGGCTGGGGCGTCGCCCGGTTAAACAAGGCCCCCATTGTTTTCGCCAGTGAACCAGGGCGAACAGCAAAAAGTCAGCTACTGGAATAAATCTGAAAACACACCCCAACTCAACATCACCAGAGTTAAAGATTGGTACTATCAACATAAGAAGCCTGAATGGCAAAGAAATGGAGCTAGCTGAGGAATTAGATAAGTACCAGATCGACATATTAGGGGTGACTGAAACAAAAAAGACAAAAACTGGTGAGATCTTTCTGAGCAATAAATACAAAAGATTATATTCAGGCAATGACAATCAAGGAAAAGAAGGAGTAGCCATAGTATTCAACACAAATTACGAAGCTAATCTTCTTGAATGGCAGGCTGTCTCAAGTAGAGTGATGTGGGCAAATATGAGAATGGGGAACTGGACAATGAGATTTATTTGTACCTATGGTCCCACAGAAGTTTCTACTAAGGTAGAAGTGGAGAAATTTTTTGATGCTTTAGAAAAAGCAACTGACACAATGAAAAAGGAAAAGTTGGTCCTTGTTGGGGATCTGAATAGCAGAGTAGGAAATGATTGTCAAACATAGAAAAAAATTTTGGAAAAATTTGGAGAAAAGAGGATTTGAAATTGGAAGTGATCACTATTTAGTCTTAAGCAGGATAAAATTGAATTTCATATTGAAAAGAATAACATGTAAGAAGTTTTAAAGCGAATAAAAGTTGAGCAGCTCTCAGATGTGAACTGTCGACTAAAATACACAAAGATTATTGAAGAAAAAATGAAAGAGTTTGAGAACAGAAACCAAACCTTGGAGATTCATTGGCAAGCCTTGAAGAAAACCCTGATTGATTCAGCCAGAGAGGCATGTGGTGAGATTATCTGCAAGGATAGAAAAATCAGGACTCCATGGTGGACACAGGAAGTTAAAGAGGCAGTGAAGGAAAAGAAGAAATCATATCAAAAGTTTGTGGCAAATAAGTCAGCTTTTGTTCTTAGAGAATACAGAAACAAATGTAAGAAAGCAAAACACTGTGTAAAACTAGCTAAACAAAAGTCATGGGAGAACTTTGGCAAGAACATAGAAAATAAATTTCAAGAAGGTGGTAAGATATTCTGAAGGTTGTTGAAGAAGCTTAGAAATGGAGGAAAGGGTGCTGATAAAGGTGACATGAAAAGAGGAGAAAAAGATATCCTTGAAGTATGGAGTAATTAATTCGAAAAATTGCTAAATTAAACAAGCAGTGATAAAAAACACTCAACAGGCATACAGTCAGGAATATATATCCATACTTGAAGTAGAAAAAGCCATCAAAGGCTTGAAATGTGAAAAGGCAGCCGGAGTAGATGATATTCAACCAGAAATGCTGAAGTATGGTTGTATAAAAGTCTTGCAGTGGCTGCACTGCATAGTTCAGAAAGCCTGGGCAGAGGAACGAATTCCCGATGATTGGAATAGCGCTCTAATAATGCCCATATATAAAAAGGGAAATAAAACTGAATGTGAGAATAACAGAGATATTTCCCTACTGAGTGTTCCTGGCAAGATCTATGCAAGTATACTTGAGAAACAGTTGAGAATTGTGGAAGAAAAGCTTGGTAAAGAACAAGCTGGATTCAGGCCAAATAGAGGCCGTCAGGATCAGATCTTCAGTTTACGACAAATACTCGAGAAAGCATGGGAATATAACAAAGATCTGTATTTAAGTGTTGTCGATTTGGAAAAGGCATATGACAAGGTGCCAAGAGAGAAGCTATTCAATACGCTACAGTTATATGGTGTTAATGGGGCATTATATCAAGCAATACTTCGTCTTTAATTGATTTGAGGGATTAATTGAAGGAAGTACAGGAAGATGGTTTAATGTTAAATCTGGTGTGTGAGACAAGGATGTACATTATTCCCTCTGTCATTCATTATCTATATGGATCACATTATGAAGGAAAGTGGTATTAAACATGATATCAAGGAGATGTTAACGTCAGCTCTTTGCTTTATGCAGATGATGTTATATTTCTAAATAAATCCGCTACAAGTCTGCAAGATTCTCCGACTAAATTGAATAGCTGTTGTAATAGATATGGTATGAAGGTCAGCAATAAAAAGACAAAGACAATGAAAAAAGGTAGAATTGTTGAAAATGTCAACTGTGTTTTGAACTGGGAACCTGTGGAACTAGTAAAACATTTCAGCTACTTAGGCATGATTTTCAGCAAAGATGGTAAATTAAATATGGAAATAGACAAACGATTCAACAAAGCTGGTATGGTAGGAAGTCAATTGAATAAATTCAAATGGAATAAGAGAGAAATTAGTCGGAACACTAAATTAGCTGTATACAAAACAGTGTTCAAACCAGTTTTAACTTATGGATCTGAGAGCTGGGTCAGAAGTAAAACATTTGACCAAAGAATAGAGACCGCAGATATGAGAGTCCTGAGAAAGATTAGAGGCATGAACAGATAGCATCAATGGCAATAGCATATTAAAAACAAGGATATTAGGAAAGAACTTGACATTGTCGGCATCCAGGAATGATTTAGCAGAGCTAATCTCAGGTGGTATGGTCACTCAAACAGACTGGGCAAGGACAGATTAGCAAAACAAGTGTTCTCTGCCAGGTTGGTAGGAAAACGACCCAGAGGAAGACCAAGATATAGGTGGATTGATACGGTACAATGTGCCTTAGACGATAGAAATATAAGATCTGATAATGACAATATTGGAGTCTTGACAAGTAATAGACTGATTTCGAGGAAAATTGTAGATAGGAAGTTAGTAATGGTGTAAATTTTTCATGTAGTACTATCATATCCTGTACACCCCCTTGAGGGTACATGTCAGGAATTTGATGATGACCCAAATATTTTTACAAGCCTTCCACATAATTTGAAAGCCATTTTGGATGTTGTTGTTCAAGTTGTGAATTTTATCAAAGCAAAAGCATTGAATTACTGTGTGTATAAATCTTTGTGTGAAGAGGTTGGAGCAGATCATATCGTACTGCTGCTTCATGCAGAAGTATGATGGTTATCCAGAGGAAATATTTTAGGAAGAGTTTTTGAAGTTGGAAATTTAATTGAAATTTTTTTAGTCGAAAGAGAATCTGCTTTTGCTTCATATATTAAAGATCCAAACTTTGAGATTTCTCTGGATTATCTTTCTGATGTATTTGGAATTCTTAATTCTGTGAACATTTCACTGCAAGGTACAGAAGTCATTCTCATTTAAGCTGAAGAAAAGATACAACCGCTTCAAGAAAAATTGACTCTCGAGGGAGGAAGGATGGAGTTAGGTAACTTTGCCAATTTCAAATCTCTTGATGAAATCACTTCAGATCTGGCATATGAACTAAAACAGGAAGTTCGTGATAGCATTATATCACATTTAAAAACTTTGAAAGAGACACTTGCAAGAAAAATTCCTCCTGACCAAATGAAGTCTGGATATGTAACCCTTTCATATTGATTTAGAAAAAATCAGTGGTGACAACGACCCAGTGAAAGCTAATTGATCTCCGCAATAACAAAAAACTCTGAAATTAATTCCAATCAATGAAATTACAAAATTTTTCGTGTATACACTTGGAGAAGCATATCCCATTATCACCAAACGTGCTTACATGCCTATAATTCTATTTATAACAACTTATCTATGTGAATCAGGATTCTTAGTTCTGTTTTCAATCAAGTACAAAACAAGAAACAAACTGGAGCCTGAACATAATATGCAGGTATCTATTTCAAAAACTGTAATAAAACTGTTGGTGGATAAGGAACAGAATCAAGGGTCTCACTAGTCGATTTTACTGCAGTTTAATAAAGATTTTACAATTTTATGATAATGTAATTGATTTATTTACCGAATAAAGCTTTCATGAAAACTTAATTACTGTTTATTTCTTATATTCTTTGAATCTGTATGGTAAACTTAAGAATTTATTTCTTATTATAATGAATAGGGGGGTATCGGATAATTTACTAAAAGCCAGGGGGGGGAGTACGGGGACCAAAAAGGTTGGGAACCCCTGTCCTATATGGACAAAACTACAGGTATTCAGTTTCTTTCTTTTTACAGAAACATATTCCTTCTTGAATTCACACAGGAGAAAGACTAACACAAAACCACTCTGTATATGACAGCAACATAACACAAGAAAATTCTTCTTTCATTCTAAAATCACAGAACACTAAAGGAAACATATCATGTCTTCATACAACACTTCTGTAACTTCACTTTCTATATGAAAGAAACAGCGAGCTCCACTGAATAAATTACTATAACCATATCACTTTAGAATGAATTAACTTCCTCAACGTTTTGAAATGTCTCACCATTCTTCTTAAAACCTTATCAGCAGTTTTATCACTTCTTTCTACCATGGATTTTAGGCCAAGTTGCATAGCCCAATTGCATGCCATTCTATCTTTGTCTTCCAATTCTTCTTTTCAATTTATTATAAAATAAATTGAAAAGAAGTATTTCTTTTATAGTATTTCTAGCAGCCTGTTATTGAAATTGTCCATTTGATTTAGATGTTTTAATCAGTTTTGTTTATATTTAGTTACGTAGTGGTTAACTGGTTTTATATTCAGGGACTGTAAAGTTTCTTCATTTGTTTTATGATGCCACTTGGTATCTCCACCTGCTGTTTTTTTTTCTTTTTGAGAAATTTCATTTCTGCTGTTTGAAAACGTTTTTCATTCTTCTTTTTTATGGTCCATATTTTATTTCCCTATAATAAAGTTGATTTAGACAGGATGTTATATAATCTTATTCTGATGTGTTTCTGTACTAGGGATAGCTTAAGCATATTGTTTATTATGCCATTCACTTTAACAAAAATTGATATATTAATATCTATATCTTTTTCATCTTCATATGATAAGTTGCAACACAGGTATCTGAATGTATTTACTTGTTATAATATTTCATTATCTATCACTATTTAGCTTCTTACTGGGTTTTCTCCTTTGAAAGACATTATGTTTGTCTTTATGTTTCATATCCTCATATTGCATTGTTCTAAAATTTTATTTAATGATTTTTACTAATCTTTGTAGATCATCTGATATACGAAGGTGGTCTGAAAAGTTCTCAGCCTAACAATGAAAAAACGAATTTATAATTTCAAAATTATTTTTATTTTACAATATAATGTCCCTTAAGACTAATACATTTATTCCAGCACCATTATCCCATCCCTGCAGTGGTTCTCAGTAAGATCTGCAAAATACCCCTCTACAGTTACAATCACTTCTTGATTCGAAGAAAAATGCTGACCAGCAAGAAAGAGTTTTAGTTCTGGGAAGAGATAGAAGTCAGAGGAAGCTAAATCTGGGGAATAGGATGGATGTTCCAACAATTCATAGTGCAGATCCCTTAATTTTTCCATTGCCAAAACACCTCTGTGGGCGGGTGCATTGTCCTGATGAAAGATGATTTTTTCCTTCTGCAAACTGGGCCTTTTCTCATGAATTTTTTCATCTCCTCTGGTTAAAAGATTGGAATAATAATTCCCCAGTTATTGTTTTACCCTTTTCAAGATAATTAATAAACAAAATGCCTTTAGCATCCCAAAACACCAATGCCACGACCTTTCCTACTGATGGAACCAACTCTGTCTTCTTTGGTGCTGAACAATGGGTTTCTGTCCACTGTTTTGACTGCTGTTTGGATTCTGGTATGCAATGGTGAATCCAAGTCTCATCTATAGTAATAAATCAACATACAAAATCAGTTTTATTCTTGCTAAAACGCTCCAAGCACTGTTATTTTCATGCGAGTGCATTTTTGATCGGCTGTGAGCATCACCCATCTTGTGCAAAGCTTTTTCATTTGCAATTCTTCATGCAAAATATATCCTACACATTCTTTTGAAATGCCTATAGTCTCGGCAATTTCATGCACTTTGACTCGCTGGTCATCCAATACCATATTATGTGTACTTGTACTTGATACATACTGTGTACTTGATCAATGATTTCTGGTGTTGTTACACTTTTTGGATGTCCTTCACGTGGATCATCTACATGGCTGATATGGCCACGTCTAAACTCGACAGCCCATTTCTTAATTGTCAAAAACGAAGGAGAGGAGTGCCTATAAACTTTTATGAGCTTCGAATGAATTTCTTTTGCCGTTAAACCTTCTTTTATAAAGAATTTTATAACCGCACAATACTCAATTTTATCTATTTCAAGGGATACAAATAACACTTTTGCTTCAGATAGCTGTATAAAACAAACTACTTGATAGAATGACTTGCAATTTCACATGGATGCTTATGACAGATGTACCAACTTAGAAAAATAAAATCTTGCTGACAGTGTTGCCATCTATGGTCGAGGCCAAGAACTTTTCAGGCCACCATCGTAGCTAATACAGTTTGATCATCTGCAAATAATAATGTATCTATCTTTATTTATGGGTTTATTTTTATACTAAATAGGTTATGCTGTTTCCAGATTGTTAAAATTTTATTTATATAAATATTAAAAAGCAGAGGTGATAGGGCACATCCTTGCCGTTCCCTTCTTGATATAGCTTTCCAATCTGATATTTGTTCTAATTTCACAGCTATTTTATTTCCTATGTATATTTCTTGAATAGACTGTAAGAACGGGTTTGGTATATTTACGAGTAGATTGGTTAATATTTGAAATAACTTTATGTTTATATTGTATTCTATTGGTGTTTTCCTATTTTTCATCTTATTTATTGTATTTTTTTTTTCAGTTCTGACATCGTAATATTTTCTGTTAGATCATTCTTTGTTGCATAAAATTTTACTTCTTTATTATAATCAGTCCAGAGATTTTGAAAATAAGCTACCGGTTTTTCTAAATGTATTGTTTGTATTTTTACCTTTTCTTTTATTTCTTTATTCAAGTATTTTATTATTTTATAGGTTTTTGGTTGTGTGAATTAGTTATATCCTCTATCACTTCAGTTACAAAGTTGTTCCATTCCTTTCTATGCCCCCCCCCCCCCACTTCTTGTTTCTCAATTGCACTGTTTCTTTTGTATTACATTTTTCCTTCTACTGTCTTGGAATCGAGCCATTTCTGGTAGCTGTCTTCTTTTATTTTAATTTCTATTTCTGTGTCCCAGTTTTTTGTGGTCTTTTTTTTCTATTCGATTTGCTCTTTTTTCTGTTTGCTGCTTTTTTCAGGATTTGTTTCAGATTTTCCCATTCCTCTTTTATGTCGTTTGATTCATGTATTGTTTGTTTGGAAATCAGTGCATTTCTTATATTGCTGTCTAGTATGGAGATCTTGTAATAAAGAAATTTTGTAACTCAGTTGATAGTAATTTTCCACTTTATTTATTTTTAGCCATTTTTGGTTTAAATCAAAATTTTGCCAATACTATAAAACAATCAGAGTTTAATTCAAAGTCTCGACATACTCTTGCATCTAGGATTAACTCGGTTAATTTAAAATTTGCAATAATGTGGTCAATAACTGACTTACATCCTCTGGCTAACTACATATAGTTAGCCGTTTATTGAATATGTACACAATAAACGGCTATATACAATAAATATATATATAATAAATGTCATCATCATCATCATCATCATCAAATTCCTGCCATGTACCCTCAAGGGGTGTACAGGATATGACAGTACTACATGAAAAATTTACATCATTACTAACTTCCTATCTACAATTTTCCTCCAAATCAGTCTGTTACTTGTCAAGACTCCAACATTATCAGATCTTATATTTCTATCGTCTAAGGCACTTTGTACCATATCAATCCACCTATATCTTGGTCCTCCTCTGGGTCGTTTTCCTGCCAACCTGGCAGAGAACACTTGTTTTGCTAATCTTTCCTCTCCCATTCTATTTAAGTGACCATACCATCTGAGATTAGCTCTGCTAACGCATTCCTGGATGCTGACAATGTCAAGTTCTTTCCTAATATCCTCATTTTTCATATGATATTGCCATTGATGCCATCTGTTCACACCTCTAATCTTTCTCAGGACTCCCATATCTGCGGTCTCTAGTCTTTGGTCAAGTGTTTTACTTCTGACCCAGCTCTCAGATCCATAAGTTAAAATTGGTTTGAAAACAGTCTTGTATACAGCTAATTTAGTGTTCCGACTATTTCTTTCTTATTCCATATGAATTTATTCAATTGACTTCCCACGATACCAGCTTTGCTGATTCTGTTGTCTATTTCTATATTTAGTTTACCATCTTCAGTAAAAATTGTGCCTAAGTAGCTGAAATGTTTTACTTGTTCCACAGGTTCTCCATTCACAACACAGTTGACATTTTCAATGATTCTCCCTATTTTCATTGTCTTTGTCTTTTTATTGCTGACCTTCATACCATATCTATTACAACAGCTATTCAATTTAGTCAGAGAATCTTGCAGACTTGTAGCGGATTTATTTACAAGTATAACATCATCCGCATAAAGCAAAGAGCTGACATTAACATCTCCAATTTTGATATCAGGTTTAATAGCACATTCCTTCATAATGTGATCCATATAGATAATGAATAACAGAGGGGATAATGTACATCCTTGTCTCACACCAGATTTAACATTAAACCATCTTCCTGTACTTCCTTCAATTCTAACTGCTGACTCACAACTCAAATAAAGACTAAGTATTGCTTGATATAATGCCCCATTGACACCATATAACTGCAGCATATTGAATAGCTTCTCTCTTGGCACCTTGTCATATGCCTTTTCCAAATCGACAAAACTTAAATACAGATCTTTGTTATATTCCCATGCTTTCTCGACTATTTGTCGTAAAGTGAAGATCTGATCCTGACAGCCTCTATTTGGCCTGAATCCAGCTTGTTCTTCACCAAGCTTTTCTTCCACAATTCTTCTCAACCGTTTCTCAAGTATACTTGCATAGATCTTGCCAGGAACACTCAGTAGGGAAATACCTCTGTAATTCTCACATTCAGTTTTATTTCCCTTTTTATATATGGGTACTATGAGAGCTCTACTCCAATCATCGGGAATTCGTCCCTCTGTCCAGGCTTTCTGAACTATGCAGTGCAGCTACTGTAAGACTCTTATACCACCATACTTCAGCATTTCTGGTCGAATATCATCTACTCCTGCTGCCTTTCCACATTTCAAGCCTTTGATGGCTTTTTCTACTTCAAGTATGGATATGTATTCCTGACTGCATGCCTGGTCAGTGTTTTTTATCACTGTGCTGTCATCACTGCTTGTTTCATTTAGCAGTTTTTCAAAGTAATTACTCCATACTTCAAGGATATCTTTTTCTCCTGTTTTCATTTCACCTTTATCATCTCTAATTCCTTTTACAGCACTCTTTCCTCCATTCCTAAGCTTCTTCAACAACCTCCAGAATATTTTGCCACCTTCTTGATATTTATTTTCTATATTCTTGCCAAAGTCCTCCCATGACTTTTGTTTAGCTAGTTTTACACACTGTTTAGCTTTCTTACATTTGTCTCTGTATTCTGTAAGAGTAAAAGCTGACTTATTTGCCAGGAACTTTTGATATGCTTTCTTCTTTTCCTTCACTGCCTCTTTAACTTCCTGTGTCCACCAGGGAGTTCTGATTTTTTTTATCTTTGCACACAACCTCACCACATGCCTCTCTGGCAGAATCAATCAATGTTTCCTTCAGAGTTTGCCACTGAATCTCCAAGGTTTGATTCCTGTTCTCAAACTCTTTCATTTTCTTTTCAATAATATTTCTGTATTTTAGTCTACAGTTTACATCTGAGAGCTGCTCAACTTTTATTCGCTTTAAAACTTTCTTACATGTTATTCTTTTCAATATGAAATTCAATTTTATCCTGCTCAAGACTAAATAGTGATCACTTCCAATTTCAAATCCTCTGTACACTCTGGTGTCCTGCACCAGGGAGAAAACATCACTATCAACAATAACATAGTCAATGAGACTTTTCTTATTCCTAGCCTCTTCTCTCCATGTGAATTTGTGCACATTTTTATGTTGGAACATGGTGTTAGTAATAACCAGTCCATGTCCTGAGCAGAAATCCAACAGATATTTGCCATTATTATTAGATTTGCTCTTTTCTCCAAATTTTCCCAAAATATTTTTGTATGTCTCACAATCATTTCCTACTCTACTATTTAGATCCCCAACAAGGACCAACTTTTCCTTTTTCATTGTGTCAGTTGCTTTTTCTAAAGCCTCAAAAAATTCCTCCACTTCTACCTTAGTAGAACCTTCTGTGGGACCATAGGCACAAATAAGTCTCATTGTCCAGTTCCCCATTCTCATATTTGCCCACATTACTCTACTTGAGACTGACTGCCATTCAAGAAGATTAGCCTCGTATTTTGTGTTGAATACTATGGCTACACCTTCTTTTCCTTGATTGTTATTGTCTGAATATAACATTTTGTATTTATTGCTCAGAAAGATCTCACCAGTTTTGGTCTTTTTTGTTTCAGTCACCCCTATTATGTCGATCTGGTACTTATCTAATTCCTCAGCTAGCTCCATTTCTTTGCCATTCAGGCTTCTTACGTTGATAGTACCGATCTTTAACTCTGGTGATGTTGAGTTGGGGTTTGTTTTAAGATTTGTTCCAGTAGCTGACTTTTCGCTGTTCGCCCTGGTTCCCTGGCGAAAACAACGGGGGCCTTGTTTAACCGGGCAACGCCCCAGCCGGCATGAAATTTTGTCATGTTGTACCATCATTTTTTATTTTGGTTTAACCAATAAGAATACAATTTGGTCGGCTAAATCCTAAATTGCCAGCCCATCCTCGTTCGTTCAGTATCAAAGTAGATACCCAACAGGGTGCACCACGAGAAGGTGAGGATTGGACATTAGGTCAGAAGCCCTGGTCGGTTCTCCGCATTGCGTTAAAGGCTATGTGGAGGTCTCCTCTCAGTTATACAGCTTTGACCCTTATGTATGTACAATAAATATTGTATATTGTATATGCTATATATGTAGTTAGCTGTCTGGCTAACTACATATAGTTTAAATACTGAGTTCTTTATTATTATTATTATTATATGACACCTCCAGGGAGTCCAAAGACTCATCGAGGGAGGGCACATACTTTACAATTCTGTTTCCACCACTCAATCCAACTACAACGAACCACAACTACCATCATCATCTACACCAACGCCATCTACCGCCCATCATCACCACTAGTATTTTCACAGACAATCACAAACATCCATGGCAGGATTTGAACCCACAGCCTTTTGGCTGGAGAGCGGATAAGCTGACAACTTGGCCAACCAGGCCATCTAATGGCAAATGACATTTTTATAAATGTTGCAAATGTTATAGATGACAAAAATCTTGCAGTTTGTGTCCATTTTAATTACACATATCTTCACCATACTTCCTGTTTCCTATTCTGGCATTTAAATCCCCTACTAATAGTAAATAGTCTCTTTTATTTGTTTTATCTATGACTTTCTGCAGTTCTTTGTAAAGGTTTCACTGTCTTCTTCCTTCCTCTCTTCTGTTGCACATGCCCCAATTATTGTTATATGACCTCTTAATGTTTTGAGTCTAATTTCTATTAGTCTTTCAATTCAGTATTAATGATATACAGTATTGTTCTTCATAAATTTGTGTATTATTATACCTGCTTTTGTTCTTTCTTCTTCTTTTTTTTTTATTCTACAGTTTGTATATAATTATTTGTTTCTGTTACTATACATATCTTTACATTGGTTTGCTTAAGTTGTTCATCAAGTTCCTCTTCGTATGTGATGCTCCATACATTTAATGTTGCGATTTTCATTATATGTTACTTCTTCCAGTTTCATTTATCTTTTCCTGAATCAAGATAATTTCCCTGATAGACTGTTCAGCTTTTCTTTGGATGAGACTTGAAAATATATTAAATTACCCCCAGGAGAGGCTACTAGCCTTTCACTGGGTAAGTCCAATGATAGAGTTGCTATCTAATGCTTCTGTACAGGCAGTTCTAACAGCATTCTTTGTTGGGGCATTAAAGTTATACCACCAATACCAGGTCACCAGTGCCTCGGTTATACTTTTAGAACAAGGTGGACCACAAGTAGGTGAGGTTGGCATTTGATTGGGAGAGGCTATATATTGTGCTTCACCATTCCTTCAGAGACACATCCTCCAGTTTTGTTCACTTCAGAACAAATTTTCCTTCTATATGCACTTTTATAACTTTACTTTCTATATGACAGCAGCAGCAAGCTCCATTAAATAAACTAATAAAATCTGATCAACCATATCATCACTTTAGAATGCATTAACATTCTATACAAGTGTCAACATTTTTCTTGAAACCTTCAAAATGGTTTTGTCACGTCAGAATAATTCGACTTTTTATATGAAAGCATATGAAGAAATAACAAAAACCAAACTAATCACTTCTCAGACTGAGAATCCTAAATAAAACAAACTTTACTACATGAACTGAAAAAGTATCTGAGTGTTTTTTTACCATTGTGCTGTCACTGCTTGTTTCATTTAGCAATGTTTTGAAATAATTGCTCCATACATCAAGGATATCATTCATATCCTTGATGTATGATAAACACGACATGGTTTTCAGGTCGTGTTTATAATCTCTAATTCCTTTTACAGCACTCTTTTTCTCCATTTCTGAACTTTTTCAAGTATCCAGAATATTTTACCACCTTCTTGATATTTATTTGATATGTTCTTGCCAAAGTCTTCCATGACTTTTGTTTAGCTAGTTTCACACAGTGTTTAGCTTTCTTACATTTGTCTCTGTATTCTCTAAGAGCACAAGCTGACTTATTTGCCAGGAACTTTCAATATGCTTTCTTCTTTTCCTTCACTGCCTCTCCTCTCTAACTTCCTGTGTCCACCATGTTGTTCTGATTTTTCTATCCTTACAGACAACCTTACCATGCCTCTCTGTCTGAATCAATCAGTGTCTTCTTCAAGGCTTGCCACTGAATCTCCAAGGTTTGGTTCCTGTTCTCAAACTCTTTCATTTTTTCTTCAATAATCTTTGTGTGTTTTAGTCTACAGTTCACATCTGAGAGCTGCTCAAATTTATTCTCTTTAAAAATTTCTTACATGTTATTCTTTTCAATATGAAATTCAATTTTATCCTGCTCAAGACTAAATAGTGATCACTCCCAATTTCAAATCCTCTGTACACTCTGGAGTCCTGCACCAGGGAGAACACATCGTTATCAACAATAACATAGTCAATGAGGCTTTTCTTATTCCTTGCTTCTTCTATCCTTGTGAATTTATGCACATTTTTATGTTGAAACATTGTGTTAGTAATAACTAGTCCATGTCCTGAACAGAAATCCAACAGGTATTTGCCATTATTATTAGCTTTGCTCTTTTCTCCAAATTTTCATAATATATTTTTGTATGTCTGACAATCATTTCCTACTGTGATATTTATATCCTCAACGTGGACCAACGTTTCTTTTTTCATCGAGTCAGCTGCTTTCTCTAAAGCAGTGGTTCTTAACCGGTGTTCCCCAGAACACTGGTGTTCAGCGAACTAGTTACAAGTGTTCCACCAGCGAAAGATATCACATGACACAATTCTGAGTTTAATCGACTACTCTGATCCTAAACAACTGAAGATTGCTATGCGCGTTGACTTCTAAACCAATAGAATATCGCTTATAGGCCATGTTCGCAGGAAGGACAGGAGGAGCATCTCTTTTATGGTCATTCAGTGATGTGTGTTTGGTTTGTGTGTTGTGTAACATCGTAATAGCGCGCAGTCCATTTTTAATGTGTATTTGGTTTCTGGGTTGTAGTATACAATGGATAAATTTATTATTAAATGAAAACATGATTCTGGGGCAAATATTAATGTTGGGGTAAATACAAGTGGAGGAAGTAGTAGTAATAAAATCACTATAAATACGATTCATACAGAAGACAGCATTATACGTAGTAAAATAAAAAAAATTAATAGACAATATTCAGACGAATATTTAAGTTGCAGTTTTACATGGACAAGTGAGGAAGAATGTCCTATTCCCCAGTGTCTTTTATGTGGGGGAAAAACTATCCAATAGTGCAATGGTTCCTACTAAGTTGAAACGCCATTTTACTAAGAAGCATGCCAATCTTGTTTCAAAAACTAAAGATTGTCGGACATGCAAGTTAAACAAGTAAAATATTTTGAAAAGACTGTCAAAATATCTGATAAGGCACAACTTGCATAATATAAGGTAGCTGAATTAATTGCTGTAAAATTAAAACCACATACTATAGCAGAGTCTGTTATTTTACCAGCATGTTGTGAAATAGTAAACATTATGTTTGGCGACAAAGCAAAAAATAAAATTATGAATATTCCTCATTCGGGTGATACAATAAAAAATAAAATTAAAGATATGTCAGATGGTATTGAGAAAACTGTTACCAATAAACTTTCCAAACAAAATTTTGCTTTACAAATTGACGAGTCCACTGACATTAGCAGTAAAGCTCATATACTAGGATTCGTTCGTTTCATTAATGAAAACGAAATAGCGAATCAATTTCTATGCTAATCAATTCAAATGTACAACAGGACAAGATATTTTTGACTCTATTATGTCATATTTGGAAAATTTTAAAATTTCATGGGAGCTGTGTGTAGGAATTTGTAAGGATGGTGCTCCATCAATGGTGGGATCTATTAAAGGATTTGTTATCCTTGCAAAGAAAATGAACCCAAATATTATATCTACGCAATGTTTTTTGCACAGAGAATCTCTAGTTTCAAAAACGTTATCGGCAATATTAAGACCTCTGCTAGACCAAGTTGTAAATATGGTAAATTACATCAAGTCAAGACCTGTAAAAAAGCACGCTTTTTTTTAAAAAAAACTTTGCACATATCTATGGAAGCCAAGTATGAATTTTTGCTTTTGCACACTGAAATAAGATGGTTATTCAGGGGTAAAATGCTATTCTGAATTTTAGAACTTAAGAATGAATTACTGGCTTTTTTTTTCAAAATGAAGGTACAGATGTTTTTGTAAAATGTCTTCAAAATGATATTTGGTGTGCTAAAATGGCATATTTAGCTGATATTTTTAATTACTTAAATAGCGTTAATACAAGTATCCAAGGAAAAAATGAAAATAATTTGACATCCACTGACAAATTGTCAGCTTTTCAGAAAAAACTCTCTCTTTGGAAAAACCGCATATCAGAAAAAAATACAGTAGATATGTTTCCTTCGTTCCATAATAAAAATGCCGAGGGAATTATTTCCGTTATAAGAGAACATCTGACAATATTGGAAGAAAGGATTTCAAGTTACTTTCCTTCCTTAAATACACACAATTATGACTGGATACGAAATCCATTTGGCACAGTTAATACATCGAGTTGTAAATTTTCGTTACAAGAAGAACAACAATTAGTTACCTTGTCAACTGATCGTACTCTAAAAATGAAATTCTCTGAAATAACTCTTGAAGTATTTTGGATTTTTGTCCAAACCAAATACCCAGCTCTCACCACAAGTGCTCTGAAAATTTTGTTACAGTTTTCAACATCATATTTGTGTGAGTGCGGTTTCTCAATATTAACCAATATAAAAATTAAAAAGCGTGAAAGACATACTAATATAGACAAAGAGGATGAGGATAGCTATATCACATATTAGACCTGATATTGCTGAAATCTGCAAAAGCCAACAAGCTCAAGTATTGCATTAAAATAAGTTCAATTTTTATAAAAGGCAAGTCGATGAATTATTTTATTGTTAGTTTTATGACCCTAATGCTTTTGGTGTTCCCCAAATTCTTCTTATAATCAAAAGTGTTCCGTGACTTGGAAAAGGTTAAGAACCACTGCTCTAAAGCCTCAAAAAATTTCTCCACTTAGTAGAACATTCTGTGGGCCCATAGGTGCAAATAAGCCTCATTGTCCAGTTCCCCATTCTGATATTTGCCCAATCACTCTAATTGATATTGCCTGTCATTCAAGAAGATTAGCCTCGTGTTTTGTGTTGAATACTATAGCTACTCCTCCTTTTCCCTGATTGTTATTGCCTGAATATAATATTTTGTATTTGTTGCTTAAAAAGATCTCACGAGTTTTTGTCTTTTATTATATCAATCTGGTACTATTATGTTGATTACAATAGCCCTATTATATCGATCTGGTACTCAATTTGCTCAGCCTGTTCCATTCCATTCTTTGCCATTCAGGCTTCTTAAGTTGAAAGTACTGATCTTGAACTCTGGTGATGTTGAGTTGTGGGCGTGTTTCAGAATTTGTTCCAGTAGCCGACTCTTCACCCTGGTCCCATGGTGAAAACAATGGGGATTGTTTAACTGGGAGATGCCCCAACCGGCATGAAATTCTGTCACGCTGTATACCACCATTTTATTTGTGGTTTAAGCGAATAGGAATACAATTTGGTCAGGTAAATCCTAAATTGCCAGCCCATCCTTGTTCATTCAATATCCAGGTAGTTGCCTAACAGGGTGCGCCATGAGAAGGTGAGGATTGGACATTAGGTCAGAAGCCCTGGTTGGTTGTCTGCATTCCTTTAAAGGCTATGTGGAGGTCTCCTCTCAGTTATACAGCTTTGACCATTAAGCACCTCTCCACAGATTTCTCCTGCTCTGTTCCTTTCCTATTCCCTGAACAGCTGAATGATTAGCATAGCTCGATAACATTCTTTTCCATTCTGCACATGCTCAGAAATGCAACCGAGAATTTTCTGCTCAAAGTTCACCATCGTGCACCACTATTACTGCTTTTCCAACATAGGACTGAACAACAAAATTCTTTCTTCACAGTGCAAAAAAAAAAAGTTTATTTAATCAAAATTTCATTATGAATGAACCAGAAATCATAACAGTTCTTCATTTCACAATCTTCTCACACTGATGTAAGTTAATTTAATCACTTGTGATAATATAGCAATGACTTTCACTTCCCTTGCTACTGATAACATATCATAAACAATGTTTGCCTACACAAACAGCACCAACATTACAAAACTCTGACAGCTCATACAAAATCATAATTAAACTCTAGAACTAATTTTAAACCTAAGCAAGACTAGTAGCCAAAGATAAGAATAAGACTAAAACTTCTTGCTCGCAACATACAAAAACAAATGTTTAACTAACAGCTTCACAAATACATTATCATTAACTGCTATCATTTGTTCATATATTTTAAACTTGTGGGATATCTGAATTTTAATTCAGATATCTTACACACCGTAATTACATGATAACTCAATGGATTCTTGGCATTCTCAGTTTACAGAAAACCCAAACAAAGGTAGATATTTTCACCAACACCCCTCCCCCCCTCCCAATTCCTACAGTAGTGGTGATCATTTTCAGAGCAAAATTGATTAGCTCTGAAAATAATTACCTTCCAATGAACTTGAACACATTCACAACAACTTCTTAGCCAATGGCTATCACATCTCCGGCATATTTAAAAAATAATACCCACCAATTCACATCCCCCCCCCCCCAATCCAGAAAAGAAACTGCACAGAATCTATTACCACCTCATATATCCCGAACATATCTGAAAAACTGACAAAAATTCTATAAACATACAACCCTATACCACTTACAGACCATATAAATATTGGTCATCCCTTATTTACTTCTCCAAAGACCAGTCATAGTCTCTAGACCTTTGAGGGTTCCACCAAGTTCCATGCAGTTGTAAGCTGTTCTGTTATGGCCATCCAAGCAAGAGAGCCAACATCAGAATTGCAGAACACAAAGGCTGCATCTCGTTCCACCACTACAGTCAGTCAGGGCTTGCTGACATGCCCTGGACACAAGATACTATGAAAAAAGGCCACCTTACTCTGCAGAAGTAAATTTAAATAAGAAAGTGTATTCTTGGAATCCACGTCGGTCTTAAAGAATTAACCTAACCTTAATAAGGGTGTACAAATACAACTGCCTCAAATTTGGAAAGCATCGATCCTAAGAACTTCAGCCCAACAACCAAGAACACCCATTGCAACCCACTACATGAATGTCATTATTGTATGGGAAGCAGTCAGGGATTGTTTGAGCGAAGAAGTAGAGTGCAAATCTAGGGTCAGGAGGATAAACCGAGTAAGTGGATGAGTAGCAACAAAAAGCAGGAGCTGCAAAACAGAAAGTATTATGGATATAAACAAAAAGGTGATCAGCGCTCATTAGCAATATGAAGCACAAGCAAGAAGAGTAAAAAGTATGATTAGGTGAAAGTAAATCCAAAAGTTTTTTTTTTTTTGCTACATAGCAAGAGAAAGAATGATTATGGAAAGATAATTTTACTCAGTGCTGATAGTAGGAAAGTGACAGAAGAAGAAATAGTTTAGCTACCAAGTGATCACTTTGCAAGGATGGTGACTTAAGTTATTGACATGATAGAGACTGGAGTGAGAATTGAGGGAGATGAACTGAAGGTAATCAGTATACTAAAAAATATCAATGTGAATACGGCAGAGAGCCTGGACGGTATCAGCTCATGTGTTATGAGAATGAGCAATTGAACTGGCAATGCCTCTGATGAAGTTGTTTAATCTGAACTTCAGATCTGGCAAGGCAGTGGAAAGAGGGGAAGATAGTTCCATTACATAAAATGGCTTCCAGACCGAAGTAGCAAATTACACACCAATTAATATATCTGGAGTGATGGATAAAGTATTGGAAAAGTTAAAAGTAAAATTCAGGAATGGGCAAATAGGGATATGAAGCTTTATAGGGGAAGCACGGCTTTATAAAAAAGAAGGTCCTGTCTGAGTAATTTATTCACATTTTATGAGGTAACAGCAGAATTGGATAAAGGAAATGGCTACCCCATGATACTGGTGGACTTTGCAAAGACATTTGATGGAATATTGCATGGAAAACTATTACATAAGATGGAACAAATGAGACTGGTGACATGGATGGAGGAGGGGGGGGGGGGGGGTGATAGATATCAGAAGGTGGTGTATGGTTGAGTGGAATCAAGGCAAATAAGGGTGATGAAGAGTGCCCCACAGCTCTTTACTAAGACCACTACTCTTTAATTTGTACATTAATGATATACAGGGTGTCCCAAAATTCACGCAAGATTTAAATTTAGTGCTACTTGTGCGGTAAAGTGTTGCCAACGAGAAAAAAAAGACAGCGTGACAGCTGACAGTTCAGGGTTATTAAAAATGGAGTGCTACATGAAAGAACAATGCATTTTCATGGATTATGGAACAACAACAAGTGGATGTTTATTTTTCGAACAAAATCATCTTCAGCGATGAGGCTCATTTTCATCTTGATGGCTTCGTTAATCGACAAAATTGTCGCATTTGGGGTTCAGAAAATCCACGAGTGGTTGTTGAGAAACAAATGCATCCACAACGTGTCACTGTTTGGTGCGGATTTTGGTCTGGAGGCATCATCAGTCCATTCTTCTTCGAAAATGCTGGTGGTAAGGCAATAAGAGTTAATGGTGCTCGCTATCGCGACATGATAATCCAGTTTTTTGTGCCTAAATTGCAAGATATGGATGTGGACGACATGTGGTTTCAACAAGACAGTGCCACATGCCATACAGCCCGAGAAACAATTCAATTACTGCATGAGTCATTTCCTGGTCATGTAATTTCCCGTTTTGGTGATCAGAATTGGCTGCCCAGATCATGTGACTTAACGGTGTTGGACTTTTTTCTTTGAGGGTTTTTCAAGTCTAAGGTTTATGCCAACAAGCCCACGACCTCCCATGCCTTGGAGGAAATTGAGCGCTGTATCAACGAAATTCAGCCACATTTATGCAAAACGGTCATGGAAAATTTCGACAAAAGAGTGCGTATGTGCCAGCAAAGCCGTGGAGGCCATTTACCCGATATGCTATTCCATGCATAACCCTATACTGTATACTTTATGAATCAATAAGAAATTACAATTTTTAATTAAAAACCTGTGTTTTCTATCAAAATTACTTCTTGCATGAATTTTGGGACACCCCATAATAGAAAATTGGGGGAGGAGATATTCAGCTGTTTTCTGATGGTGCAAAACTTGGTAGGGCTATAGTTGATAATGGTGATATATAGATATCTTGGACAGTGTGGGCAAAGAACAATGAAAGTCAATTTAATGTTGTTAAAAAGTAAAGTAATGCACTTTGGGATGAAAGGATCACATACTTCATATCATATTAATGGTACTAAATTGCAGGAAATTGATGAGGCTAGAGATTTGGGGTGATGGTGGATGGAGATTTGAAATTCAGAGGACATATTGCAAGAGTTGGCAAAATAGCTCAGAGGATTACTTGGATGATGAAGAACATATTGACAAGTAAAGATAGGGGGTTATTACCTCTCTTTATAAGGCTATGTTTCAGCCACATGTTGACTACTGTGTACAGATTTGGTCACCTGAATTTCTAAGGGACCAGAAAGTGATGGAGAGCATTGGGTGAGAGATGAGTGACCAGGCTCATGAGATGATTGTGGAATGTTCCCACCGAGGATAGATTGAAGGTATGTGAATTGCAGAGTTCAGCTGACAGGTGTGTGGGGGGGGGGGGGGAGTGAGTGATAGAAACTTTTGAGTTACTAAAAGGATTCTATAAATGACACAAAACAAATCTTTCAATACATGAAGAATAGGGGAAAAACAAGGTGTCAGACTTAAAATTTGTCTAAGAGTGTGGTTGTGACCACCCCAACAGTGAATAAATGTTGAATGATTTTTTTCACTTGGTAATAGTATAAATTAAAGATGCTAAGAAATTATATTCTTGGTTTAATCCTTGATCCAAGTGTAAGCAAACAAAGTTTGCATGTGAAGTGTCTTCATGACTGGGTTACTTGTATATTCATTCAACTGATGTGAAGTCATTAGCCTCTATATACAAGTGGCCCATTGTGAAGATACTTCATATGCAAACTTTGTTTGCTTACACTTGGATAAAGAAAGGATTAAACCAAGAATATAATTTCTCAGAATATTTAAATTAACAGTGAATAAGTTTAAGAGGATGTATGATCACCAACCATATGTTAATGGATAGTGTGGGTCTCTCATGATGAGTCTTGACTCCATGAAGTACCCATATAAATAAGAATAATAATAATTTTAGAACTTTAGAATTGCCTCTGTTGTTTCTTCTTCCGTCTTACTTACCCTATGATAATGTATGTAGTGCCTGCATGCACGTATAAATTTGTCTTTGTTCCCTAAAAAAAAAAGGCAATTTGACTTTGCCTAAATAATGGAAGTACTAATTAAAAGTTTTTTCCCAATTAGTATATAGTACACTTTGTGAATTTCCTTAAATAATACTTAATTATTTTCTTAAATCATGAAAGGTGTATGGACAATAAAAGGATGTCTTCTAAATGTTTTAAATAAAAGTTATAAGCACAGGGGAGAGTGGACTTCCCATTGCAATTCCTTCAATTTGACTGTAAAACTTATTTTAACAAATAAAATATCTGGTGTGCATAACAAGGTCGACTAATTTCACTATATCCTGTAGAAATGCTTCGGAAAATAGATGTAGTGCATCTCCAACAGGAACATTTGTGAAGAGCGATTCTATATCAAAGATAACTGAACTCATTACTAGAGGAAGTTGTAAGCCTTGATGGAGACGCCATAGAAAAATATAAAACTTATTTTGCTAGAACCCCCTAGGTTCAATGGTTTACATAAGATACATAAGAAAGACATTCCTCTTGGTCCAATTGTTGACTGCATAGATTCACCTTACTGATTAGTTAAAATTTTAGCATATCTATTGAAAGCTCAGGCTGATAACTCCTGCTCATTCATAAAATATACTTCTCATTTTCTAGATAAAGCAAAAAATGTTTCCCTACAGCCAAATGATATAATGGTTAGCTTTGATATAAAATCTCTCTTCAGCAAGATTCCTTATGAAGATACACCACATCTATTTTCAGAACAATTTTTGCAGGATATAGTGAAATTATTCGACTGGATATTTTATTTGTCAAAATAAGTTTTACAGTCAAGTTTAAGGAACTGCAATGAAAGTCTGCTCTCCTCTACACTTGTTCACTTTTATTTAGAACATATAGAATATATCCTTTTATTTTGCATACACTTTCAGCCTTCCTTTTGGGTTCATTATATAGACAGCATTTTTACTATCTGGCCCCATAATGAAAACACATTACTTCCTTTTTTGTTTATCTAATATAAACAATCTACATCCAAGTATTAAATTTACTATGGAAATGAAAGGGGAAAAAAAAGGAAATTGTGCATTTTTAGATATTCCACTCCTCTGCTCACCACATCAGGTGAATTAGTTATTTCCATTTATCAAAAGCCTATTTTCACTGGACTCTACATTCAATAGCAATTTACCATGCATCACAGAAGACTGGAAGTATTAAAACTTTATTGCGATAAATGTCAAATGTATGAAACTCAATGGATTCTCAGAAAGGACCAAGCAGCAGCCTTTTAATTCCTATAATCCTAACTCAAATAACAAGGAAACAGTATGTTGAGTTGCAAACTCATACATTTCTTGCATCTTAGAACCCATTTCCAAAATTTTAAAAAAATACAATTTAGTGGCTACTTTTCTTCCTATCAACAAATTATCAGCATGGTTTCCATCTTCAAAAGATAAATGTCTCATCTCATCTTGGTGTCTACGAAGCTCCTTGTGACTGTCATCATTCTTATTTTTTTTAGACAAATTGGACACTTTAGAAAAGAGAAAATACAAAAACACAAATCTTATGTTAGCAACAGTAAATCTGAGAAATCTAGTTTGGCATAACACGGAATAGATACAGACTACAATATCATATGGTCAAGAACACGCTTACTTCATCAATGTTGGTATAAATATGAATGTTTGTTTAAAGAAAATGCCGAGGCCTTACTTCGCCATCCAAACTTAAATTGAAATGACTGCCTCTCTTCTAAGATATGGGAAAATCTTATTCTAATGAGCATCAATATATATATATATATATATATATATATATATATATATATATATATATTTTAAGCAGCTAATGAATTAATATTGCAATATTTCCTCAGTTATACCATTGAACTATTTTATGTATAACATCATGCAGCTATTACTTTTCAAATCAATCCATGTGTTTGTGTTCTACTTTGTAATTAACTATTGTTGCCACTGATGATGATGGCTTCTAATATTCAGGCCAAAATATATGACCTTAAGCAAACAGTATTACTTATTCCTTGTTTTTAGTGTTCGTTGCATGGCACAAGTATTTCTTAAACAACTGTTAATGATTTGCTTCTAATCTTCACGCATACACAAATGATTTTCTTATATCAGTGCATATTTTGTTATTGGGAAGTCTAGCACCCGGAATTGAATGACATTAACATAACAACGTGACTGTTATATTAATGTCTCAGAACTTTAAAAAATGATTCAGTACTTCAAAAAAACTTTGATATTGTACGTCAGTTAAGATTCTATTTCAAAGTAGGAGAGGAAAACCTATGCAACGATTAAAATAAAAATGTCTTTCAAAGTGTTTGTTGTCTTATTTATATCTATCAAATGAAATATATTTTTATTTTTAATGCTAGTAAAACAGTGCTGTTCTGGATTTGAATCCCTATTAGGATGCAACAAATTTTCATGGCTTCTTAACTAAAGGTGAATTAGCCAATCTCATGAGATTGGCTAATTCACCTCTGTGCTCTGCAAAGCAAACTGACTAAAGACCACCTGCAACTGAAAGACAAAGAATATGATCTGCTGCTCAATCATAGAATTAACTAGGTTTACGGAATGTCAGGTGTAGTGACTATAATGAACCGCTAAACATAAAAGATTACATGATGGTAGGACGAGACTTAAAACAATAATCCACTATTTCAAATCAGAGTAAGGATACAACCCATTTGCCAAATAAATAAAAGCAAGCTATACTATTTCAGGAAAAGTAGATAAAAACATAGTGAAATATTTTGTGAATGATTACTAACAGCACTAATGCAAATCCCTATTGGCAATACTCTTCAATCAGGTTTTGATAGTTAAATATTTCTTGGCAAGAAATTATATTTGTTTTATTCCATTATAAAAGTGTAAGCAAACAGAGTTTACACATTAAATATCTTCGTGAGGGGTGCTTAAGGATCAAAGCTGTATAACTGAGAGGAGACCTCCACATAGCATTTAAAGGAATGTGGAAAACCGACCAGGGCTTCTGACCTAATGTCCAATCCTCACCTTCTCGTGGTGCACCCTGTTGGGTATCTACTTGAATACTGAATGAATCAGGATGGGCTGGCAATTTAGGATTTAGCCAACCAAATTGTATTCTTATTGGCTTAAACCAAAATACAAAATGATGGTACAACATGACAAAATTTCATGCCAGCTGGGGCGTCGCCCGGTTAAACAAGGCCCCCGTTGTTTTCGCCAGGGAACCAGGGCGAACAGCGAAAAGTCAGCTACTGGAATAAATCTGAAAACAAACCCCAACTCAACATCACCAGAGTTAAAGATCGGTACTATCAACGTAACAAGCCTGAATGGCAAAGAAATGGAGCTAGCTGAGGAATTAGATAAGTACCAGATCGACATAATAGGGGTGACTGAAACAAAAAAGACAAAAACTGGTGAGATCTTTCTGAGCAATAAATACAAAATGTTATATTCAGGCAATGACAATCAAGGAAAAGAAGGAGTAGCCATAGTATTCAACACAAAATACGAGGCTAATCTTCTTGAATGGCAGTCAGTCTCAAGTAGAGTAATGTGAGCAAATATGAGAATGGGAAACTGGACAATGAGACTTATTTGTGCCTATGGTCCCACAGAAGGTTCTACTAAGGTAGAAGTGGAGGAATTTTTTGAGGCTTTAGAAAAAGCAACTGACACAATGAAAAAGGAAAAGTTGGTACTTGTTGGGGATCTAAATAGCAGAGTAGGAAATGATTGTGAGACATACAAAAATATTTTGGGAAAATTTGGAGAAAAGAGCAAAGCTAATAATAATCGCAAATATCTGTTGGATTTCTGCTCAGGACATGGACTGGTTATTACTAACACCATGTTCCAACATAAAAATGTGCACAAATTCACATGGAGAGAAGAGGCTAGGAATAAGAAAAGTCTCATTGACTATGTTATTGTTGATAGTGATGTTTTTTCCCTGGTGCAGGACAGCAGAGTGTACAGATGATTTGAAATTGGAAGTGATCACTATTTAGTCTTGAGCAGGATAAAATTAAATTTCATATTGAAAAGAATAACATGTAAGAAAGTTTTAAAGCGAATAAAAGTTGAGCAGCTCTCAGATGTGAACTGTAGACTAAAATACAGAAATATTATTGAAAATAAAATGAAAGAGTTTGAGAGCATGAACCAAACCTTGGCGATTCAGTGGCAAACAATGAAGAAAACATTGATTGATTCTGCCAGAGAGGCATGTGGTGAGGTTGTCTGTAAGGATAAAAAAATCAGAACTCCCTGGTGGACACAGGAAGTTAAAGAGGCAGTGAAGGAAAAGAAGAAAGCATATCAAAAGTTCCTGTCAAATAAGTCAGCTTTTACTCTTACAGAATACAGAGACAAATGTAAGAAAGCTAAACAGTGTGTAAAACTAGCTAAACAAAAGTAATGGGAGGACTTTGGCAAGAATATAGAAAATAAATATCAAGAAGGTGGCAAAATATTCTGGAGGTTGTTGAAGAAGCTTAGGAATGGAGGAAAGAGTGCTGTAAAAGGAATTAGAGATGATAAAGGTGAAATGAAAACAGGAGAAAAAGATATCCTTGAAGTATGGAGTAATTACTTTGAAAAACTGCTAAATGAAACAAGCAGTGATGACAGCACAGTGATAAAAAACACTGACCAGGCATGCAGTCAGGAATACATATCCATACTTGAAGTAGAAAAAGCCATCAAAGGCTTGAAATGTGGAAAGGCAGCAGGAGTAGATGATATTCGACCAGAAATGCTGAAGTATGGTGGTATAAGAGTCTTATAGTGGCTGCACTGCATAGTTCAGAAAGCTTGGACAGAGGGACGAATTCCCGATGATTGGAGTAGAGCTCTCATAGTACCCATATATAAAAAGGGAAATAAAACTGAATGTGAGAATTACAGAGGTATTTCCCTACTGAGTGTTTCTGGCAAGATCTATGCAAGTATACTTGAGAAACGGTTGAGAAGAATTGTGGAAGAAAAGCTTGGTGAAGAACAAGCTGGATTCAGGCCAAATAGAGGCTGTCAGGATCAGATCTTCACTTTACGACAAATAGCCAAGAAAGCATGGGAATATAACAAAGATCTGTATTTAAGTTTTGTCGATTTGGAAAAGGCATATGACAAGGTGCCAAGAGAGAGAAGCTATTCAATATGCTGCTGCAGTTATATGGTGTCAATGGGGCATTATATCAAGCAATACTTAGTATTTATTTGAGTTGTGAGTCAGCAGTTAGAATTGAAGGAAGTACAGGAAGATGGTTTAATGTTAAATCTGGTGTGAGACAAGGATGTACATTATCCCCTCTGTTATTCATTATCTATATGGATCACATTATGAAGGAAAGTGATATTAAACATGATATCAGAATTGGAGATGTTAATGTCAGCTCTTTGCTTTATGCGGATGATGTTATACTTCTAAATAAATCCGCTACAAGTCTGCAAGATTCTCTGACTAAATTGAATAGCTGTTGTAATAGATATGGTATGAAGGTCAGCAATAAAAAGAGAAAGACAATGAAAATAGGCAGAATCATTGAAAATGTCAACTGTGTTGTGAAAGGAGAACCGGTGGAACAAGTAAAACATTTCAGCTACTTAGGCACAATTTTTACTGAAGATGGTAAACTAAATATAGAAATAGACAACAGAATCAGCAAAGCTGGTATCGTGGGAAGTCAATTGAATAAATTCATATGGAATAAGAAAGAAATTAGTCGGAACACTAAATTAGCTGTATACAAGACTGTGTTCAAACCAATTTTAACTTATGGATCTGAGAGCTGGGTCAGAAGTAAAACACTTGACCAAAGACTAGAGACCGCAGATATGAGAGTCCTGAGAAAGATTAGAGGCGTGAACAGATGGCATCAAAAGCAACATCATATTAAAAATGAGGATATTAGGAAAGAACTTGACATTGTCAGCATCCAGGAATGCGTTAGCAGAGCTAATCTCAGATGGTATGGTCACTTAAATAGAATGGGAGAGGAAAGATTAGCAAAACAAGTGTTCTCTGCCAGGTTGGCAGGAAAACGACCCAGAGGAAGACCAAGATATAGGTGGATTGATACGGTACAAAGTGCCTTAGACGATAGAAATATAAGATCTGATAATGTTGGAGTCTTGACAAGTAACAGACTGATTTGGAGGAAAATTGTAGATAGGAAGTTAGTAATGATGTAATTTTTTTCATGTAGTACTGTCATATCCTGTACACCCCTTGAGCGTACATGGCAGGAATTTGATGATGACGATGATGATATCTTCGTGATTGGTCAGCAACTGAGGCACTTCCTTTCGACATATATTAAGCTATGCATTATGGAAATAGTCACCACACAGACCAGTTTTGACTTGGGGTTTCCTCAGTGAGAGCTGGACACAAGAGGATAATAAGTTAAATCAATACAGAAGTTATATTTTCTATACAAGTAGTAAAATGATGAAACATCACAGTATTAAAATAATACTATTTAAATATTTTTTAACTGTGTTTTGAACATGTCCAAAAGGAAGTTTGCATTATGAGATAATGAGACAAATAATGTGAAGTTAACCTGTATATATAAGTAGGCTAGTTGAAAAGATGCTTTATGCACAAAATTTGTTTGCTTACACTTGGGTAAAGAATTAAAACAATTTCTTGTCTAGTATAATATAAAGAAGGTTTGGTCGTCCACAAGACAGGTAAATTTTTAATTTTTATTTAGCAATGACTTTAATTTTGATAGTAATTCTGTTTAAAATAGATTAAAATGTACTTATTAATTTTTTAATACTGTTTATAAGCATTTCTTATCTACTTTTGAATAACATCAAATGATATTTGACTTGTTACTGTCTTTCAACTTAGAGCAAATTCATCTATTTCTTTCAAAGGGGAAAAAAAATGATAATAACCAGAATAAGACAATAAAATGGAAGATAGAAAAGAGATAATGTAATTTTATTTATTAACATCAATTTGAATACATACCTTTAGGTTTCTGACTGTGGGATAATTCACACTAATAACAAGTGCAAGAACTTCTAGTGCCATTTTAGGATCTTTCTGTAAACAAAGTCCAAGTATAATTCAGGTGAACTACAATTTCAGCTATAATTACACATGTTAAAAACATCCAAAATTTTAAATTAAAACACAAATATGCACTAAGAGATCAAAATCTGGTTATTAAACATGTGATTTAATTTTAATGGAATCTGAATGATTGAGAAAAAGGGGGAGAATTTTTTTTATGTGGCACCAACTCACAATTTTTATTTTTTTATTTATTATTATTTTTATTATTATTATTATTATTATTATTATTATGAGTCTTTCCTATCTTGCTAAGTCATTTCGTCTTATGCAGCCACCGAAGGAGGCAAGCTAGCCTCAATAGGTGCCGGTCCCAAGCCCAGATAAATGCGAGGGTTGATGTCAGGAAGGGCATCCGGTCGGAAAACTTCAGTGCCAACTCAAACTATGATTATGAGTCGAAGAGAAAATGATATAAGAGCTAGGCCATACCCCTTAAGCAACACACAGCCACATCGCCCTACAGCTGTGAGAAGTGGACGAGGGCTACTGCATCAAGGGCAGGTGCAGTTAAGGAAGTGAGCCCAGCAGGTGGAGAGGATGTTGTGAGTGGGAACACTGAATGTTGGAAGCATGACAGGAAGGGGAAGAGAGGTGGCAGATATGATGAGGAAGAGGAAATTGGACATTTTATGTGTGCAGGAGACAAGGTGGAAAGGCAAAGGAACTGGGAGATGGATATAAATTGTTCTACTCTGGAGCGAATAATGAGGGAAGAAATGGTGTAGGAATTGTGGTGTGTGGTAGAATGAAGGGTGAAGTACTGGACATGGGTAGAAGGAACGACAGGATCATGCGAATGAAATTGGGTCTTGGAGAAGAGCAGGTGGTTGTATTATGTGTATATACCCCGCAAGTTGGTTGTACAGCAGAGGAAAAAGATGAGTTCTGGAACGTGTTAGATGAAGATATGAGGGAATTGGAAGAAAATGAGATGGTGATTGTCGGAGGAGACTTGAACGGGCACATAGGGTGAAAGGGTGCATGTGAAAGGTGAAAGGGTGCATGCTGTGAAAGGGTGCATGGTGGCCACGGAGTGGGAATGATGAACCAGGAAGGAGAGAGGGTTGTGGACTTTGCAGTAGCCTTTGATCTGGCAATTGTGAACTCGTTTTTCTTCAAGAGGGAAGAACATTTGATAACATTTAGAAGTGGTAACAACAGCTCACAAATTGACTACATTTTGACTAGAAGAAAATATCTTAAGGTTGTAACAAATTGTAAAGTAATTCCAACAGATCAAGTAGCACAACAACACCGACTGCTGCGCGCAGACTTTAAAATAAGATCGAAGATAAGAATTTCTGGTTGCCATGGGATGAAGACAATTAAGTGGTTTCGCTTAAAAGAGGAGAGTGTGAGGAATCGTTTTAGGGAGAGAGTGTTAGAGAGGATTTCGGATGGACTGGAAAGTGTACAAGATTGGTGGAAACATAATTCAAAAGTAATCCTGAGCTGTGCAATCGAGGTGCTTGGTGAGACATCTGGAAAGATTACAGAGCAGAAGGAGGGTTGGTGGTGGAATAATGATGTACAAGTGGCAGTGACAGTTAAGAGAAAGGCAAAGCAGAAGTGAGATGAGTCAAGAGTGGAAGAGGACAGAGAGGTGTACAAAGAGAGAAAGCAAGAAGCCAAGAGAGTTGTGGCACAGGCGAAGGCCATGGCATTTCAAGATCTGTATGATCAATTAGAAACAAAGGAAGGACAGAGAAAAATTTACCAACTAGCGAAATGTAGAAATAAAGCAGCTAAGGACATCTTACATGTGAGGCAGATCAAAGATGCTGAAGGAAGAGTATTATGGAGGGATGTGGACATAAGAAACAGATGGAAAATATACTGTGAGGGACTTTTGAATGAGGAAAATGCAAGGACTCACAGAGGAGATGGGCAGCCTTCTGAGGGGATGGTGCAGAACATCAGTAGAATGGAAGTGACGGAGGCCATGAAGAAGATAAGGAATGGAAAAGCGGTGGGCCCTGACAGAATTCCAGTGGAGGCATGTAAGGCACTGGGGGAAGAGGGAATTGACCTGCTGTGGGACCTGTTCATGAAAGTTTGCCAACAGGAAAATATATCCGAGGAATGGAGGGAGAGTACTCTTGTTCCCATCTACAAGGGTAAAGGGGATGCACAAGACTAAAAATTACAGAGGAATAAAGTTGATGTCCCACACAATGAAGATCCTAGAAAGGGTTGTTGATGGTAGATTGAGGGAGGAGGTGGAGATTGCAAAGGAATAATTTGGCTTCATGCCTGGTAGATCAACAACAGATGCTATCTTTGGGTTACGACAGATGATGGAAAAATATCGAGAGAAACAAAGGGAGCTACATCTGGTATTTATTGATCTGGAGAAAGCATACGATAGAGTGCCAAGGCAAGAAGTCTGGAGGTGTCTGAGGGAGAAGAAGGTGCCGGAGAAATATGTCAGGTTGGTGCGGGAAATGTACAGAAATGTGAAGACAAGTGTTCGGACCTGTTTGGGACAGACAGAAAGTTTTCAAGTAACAGTTGGCTTGCATCAAGGGTCAGCATTAAGTCCGTTTCTGTTTAATATTGTGATGGAGGTGGTAACAGAGGAGGTGAGAGAAGATGCACCTTGGACAATGTTGTATGCAGATGACATCTCGCTGTGTGTAGATTCAAGAGAAGAAGCGGAAACTAAACTGGAAAGATGGAGAAAAGTACTGGAAGAGAGAGGTATGAGACTGAGCAGAAGTAAGACAGAGTATATGTGTTGCGCAGTGGGTGGTGGCCAGGAGACAGATCTGGAGCTGGAAGGAAATGTCATCAGGAAGGTGAGAGACTTTAGATACTTAGGTTCAACAGTGGAAGAAGATGGAGGAGCTGAGAAGGAAGTTGGATGCAGGATACAAGCAGGTTGGAGGAACTGGAGGGAGATGGCTGGAGTGTTATGCGATAAGAAGGTGCTGATCAATCTGAATGGCAAAATCTATAGGACAATAGTGAGGCCAGCTATGACATATGCTATAGAAACTGTGGCCCTGAGGAAAAATAACATCAGCAGGATGGAAGTAGCAGAGATGAGAATGCTTAGGTGGATGTGTGGTGTGACCAAAAAGGATCGCCTGAGAAATGACTATGTCAGGGGAACAGTGAAAGTTACGAACTTAGGAGCGAAAATACAGGAGGCAAGGTTGAGATGGTTTGGTCATGTGATGAGGAGGGAGGACGAATATGTGGGAAGAAGGGTCATGCAGATGGATGTGCAAGGAAGGTGGAAGCATGGGCAGCCAAAGAAGAGATGGAGGGAGCTGGTAGAAGAGGACTTGAAGATGAAGAACTTGGATGTGGTGACAGCCCAAGACAGGAAGGTGTGGAGGAGACTCATAACAAACAGTGACCCCACTTAAGTGGGAGAAGCTGTAGAAGAAGAAGAAGAAGATTATTATTTTTTTTTTTTTTTTGTAAACATAAATGCATAAGAACTGGGTACTAAGGAGGTTTTTTTTTTAAAAATATATTTTTCGTACTTAGAACAGAAACCAACTCTAGAGATGAAACAACTTTTTCAAGTGGCTTCAGACTTGTAAACTAACATTACTATGGTCTGCAAATTGTTATAAACATAATTTGAGAATAAGCTTATTAATAATGGCTTCAATACATTCATCGCTTTTTTTTTATGGCACTACAGTACAAGAAATAAGAAATCATAAAGATACTTATTAACTCTTTTATATTTTGCAGGCAACCAGGCCTGCAAAAATGACTAGTTAGTGTATTCATTCACCAGTCAACAATTTCTGTCAAATCCCACATGGCATGGATGTTTGTGATTGTCTATAGTTGGAAAATGAATTTCATCACATTGTGAAACCATGGCCCAGTTCATTGGCTGAGGCAGCTTGAAAAAGTTTCATGTTTGGTCTTTAAGAACAGAGTTTCTGGACAACATTAAAAAAAAAAAAAAAATTAAATCAAGACAGTGTTTTAAGAATGCCATAATTGTTGGGCTGGATGTTGATGATGATGTGATTGTTTATTTTGGTATCTTCATGGTATGTTCAGTATCTATAAAGAGAAAGAGACAGTGATATGAAAGATGAGTGACCAGTGTGTCAAAGTGCACACAGTTATTTGATTCTTCTCTAATGCAAAGCTGTATTTTAGTGTTGGCTGTTTAGTTGAGATACAAAGGAATCCAAAGTTTCTTGCCTATGAGGCCAAATGACAAACAGCAATATTATTATTATTATTATTATTATTCCTGATACCTCCAAGGAGTCCGAAGACTCATCGCGGGAGGACACCAACAACTGTCTCTACACCTAACCTCTACTACGAATATCAAAGGTTTAAAAGGGCATTGTGCTAACTGCTTTGTTCTCAAACTGCTCTATGCAAAAACTAGCCAAGGAGTTAGGAGCCCATTACCCCACCACATCAAATTCCTAGTATGTACTCTCAGGGAGTGCACAAGAAATTATGATAGCACTACGTGAAAATTTTACATTAACAACTTCATATCAACAATTTTCCATCAATAATTCTGTCATCAGATATTTTGGTCTTCTAAGGCACCTCTTACTTAATCTTAGTTTTCGTTTTCCTTTAAATAACCTTTCCTCTCCTATTCTGTTTAAGTTACCATACTACCTCAGATCAACTGGTCATACATTCCTGATTGCTAACAATGCGGTTCCTTTCTAATATCGTAAATTTTGAATATGTTTATGCTGTATGTTAATGCCATAATTTTTTTTATCAGAACTCTCATATTTGTGGTCTCCAGTCTTTATTCACGTTTTGTTTTTTCCCAAGTTTTCAGAATAATAAGTTAAATTACAATAGGTTTCAACACTGTCTTGTATACAGCTACTTTAGTATTTCACTAATTCTCTTTCTTATTTCTGTATAAATTTATTCAGTTGACTGCCTACCATACTAGCTTTGCTAATTTTGTTGTCTATTAAGCTGTTCTAGAGGTTCTCCATCCAGTGTGACATTTTCATCGTTCCAGCTTATTTTCAGAGACCTTTTCTTTTTTATGTGTTGCTTAAGGGTCCAAGCAAGATAGATGGGAGAGCTCCACACCTTTAAGGAATGCACAGAATGGACATTAATGTGAAAGGTGACAATTCTGTTAGTAGGTAACCATTGGGTACTGAACAAATGAGAATAGGCTAGGAATTTAAGAATCAGCCAAAAAATTGTATTCTCTATTGCTCGCTTAATACACAAATACATATGATGGTTCAACATGATGAACTTTCATATCAGCTGGGATGTCGCCCAGTGGAAAGGCAGATGGAGTAGATGATATTCAACGGACAATGCTCAAATATAAAGATATAAAAGTTGTGCATTGGCTAAACAACATAATTCAGAGGGCTTGGTCAGAAGGTCAAATTCCAGATGACTGGAGTAGAGCTCTCATAGTTCCCATTTCTAAAAGGGAAAATAAAACTGAATGTGGAAATTACAGAATTATTTCTCTATTATGTGTGCCAGGTAAGAATATTTATGCAAGTATACTTAAGAGGTTGAGCAAAACTGTGGAAGAGAAACTTGAAGACAAGCTGGATTCTGGCCAAACAGAAGTTGTCATGACCAGACTTTCACTTTACAACAAACAGTTGAGAAATCATGGGAATATAACAAAGTTCAGTATTTAAATTTTGCAAATCTAGAAAAGGCATATGGCAAAGTGCCCAGAAAAAATGTTTCAATCATATGGAATAAAGTGAACATTATACAGAGAATGCAGTTTATTTTTAAGTTGTAAATCAACAGTTAGAATTGAAGGAAATACAAGATAGTTAATGTAAAATCAGGTGTAGGACAAGGGTGCACACTACTTCCACTCTCATTTATCATATGGATTGCATTATAGATGATAAATGAGAGTGGATTAAACCCAATATCAGAATCACAGATATCAATTGCTTTATGCAGATGTTACAAAAATCCCGAAATTTGTTATATTTGAAGCTTGAGCATTCCAACTATATTATTCCTCACCTATATCCAACCTATATATTAAAGTCAGTCAAGGATATATATATATATATATATATATATATATATATTTATAATATTATAGAGATTGGTTAGAATGATTCAGATTTGTATCCATGACTGTGCACTGACTTCAAAGAATGAAGCTCAATTATAAAAAATAATAAAATATTTACTGTAAATATATATTTATATAAATAAATATAAATAACTCTTCTCCATCGCATATGGATTCATCCCTGCCCCCATTCATTTCAGATGAAATAAGACAAGCATTAAAACAAATGAAAACTGACCTGGTGAAGACCTAATTCACATAGAATTACCGTATTTGCTGGAGTATAATAGGCACTTTTTTAATTTTAAAATAGGTCTGAAAAAGAGGGTGCATCTATACGCCGATACTCAGTTTTTTATTATTTTCATTTCTGGAAATTTTCTCTGTTCCGAGTTAGGCGATTTCTTTATTGCTTCCTTGCAGCATATGTCAGAGAGCATTCCAGTTACACAGAGCAGTGTTTCTCAAACTTCAGACATCCGCGTTCATATGATTGGTGCGGTATTAACAAAAGATTGTGCTACTAAATGACAGATACAAGCCGACAGTTGAGTTGAAATGCTAATTCTCTTCAACCGAATTCCTTATATAATATCTGAAACACATTCACTATATATTTCTTCGTTTTAACACATTCACTCAATCAAAACCTTATGCTGCACTGGCAACATATGGTTTTGCTTGAGTCATACAGCATTTTCTGTGGGAGGAGGACATGCGATTTATTAGGTAGTGCTGTTTTTATCCCAGTTGTCTCTAATTGCATTGTTTGTAAAGAAACATATTGCACAGTCTGCAGATGTCTCTGTACCTTATTCAGTGATACAATAGGAACGTTTTACGATCTCAAACTTCACGGATACATTGAATTTTATTCTATGCGTTAATGATGCATAGCCGAAAATTGCCAGATCCCCCCCCCCCCGAAGACGCATACCGCACTTTGAGAAACACTGCTGTAGAGTTCAGTGAATGTGTATGCACTGTCATCGATGATCACAGCTGTGTCCTGTTCGGTTAAACTTTCCAATTGTTGTCGCAGTTGTGAACGATGATAAATTTCTGCCTTTAAATTTTCTCTAAATTTCTTGGCAAATTATGGCTGATAAACATCGGCATTGTTACAATATTGCATACAAGCTATGTGTGATTGCGTTTGCTAAAGAACATGGAAACATGGCTGCAGAGAGGCATTTCGTACCACCCCAACTGAGAAAATGAAAAGAACTTGGTGGAATCAGGAAGAGGATTTAAAAAAAGCAACTCACAGTAAACATAGCCTACGAAGTAGAACTGCAAAATGGCCAGAACTTGAGGCAAAACTGAATACTTGGATTTTAGACCACAGAAAAGCGGGACTTTCAGTGTCTACAAAAATGATAATTCATCAAGCGAAAGCGATAGCCACTAACAGAGGGATCACCAACTTTACTGGATCAACATCATAGTGTTCAAGATTCATGAAGAGAAACCAGCTATGTATGCAGACTAAAACAAAAATATCACAAAAGATGCCTGTTGAATATGAAGAAAAAATGATTGAATTTCATCGATTCATCATTAACGCAAGGAAACGAGAAAATTTTGAACTCGCCAAACAGGAAACATGGACGAGGTTCCGCTGACTTTTGATGTGCCCTCAAAAAACTGTACATTCCAAGGGCACTAAAAGTGTTACTGTTAAAACTTCGGCGCACGAAAAAACTCGCTACATGATTGTTTTATCCTGCTGTGCTGATGGGACAAAATTGTCGCCACTATTGATTTTTAAAAGGAAGAGGCTACCCAAAGAAAAAACTGCTTAAAGGAGTGTTTGTACATGTTTACACAAAAGGTTGAATGGATGGAGGAGGAATGAAGTTATGGATAGATAAAATTTGGTCTCTAAGCACCCTGGTGAACTGTTGAAGAAGCCTGCCATGCTAGCATGGGATCAGTTTCGTTCTCACAGAACAGACGATGTTACAAATAAACTCAAGGAATTGAAAACTCAGTTAGCTGTAATTCCAGGAGGTCTAAACTAGTCAGCTTCAACCTTTAGATGTCTGTATTAATAAACCATTTAAGGGATTTATGAAGAAGTGGAACAGCTGGATGCAGTCTTCAGATTTTGAGGTTATGAAATCAGGAAGAAGACTAGCATTTCGCAAGTTTGTGAGTGGGTCAAAGCTTCACGGAATGCTGTGAAAACTGAGACAGTGGTTAAATCATTTAAGAAGTGTAGAATTAGTAAAGCACTGGATGGTACAGAGGACAATTTGTTGTATGAGAACTCAGATTCTGATTTAGAAGAGGTTTCAAGTGTCTCTTCGTTTAGCTCTGGAGATGAATTCTGGGTTTTGATAATTAAAAGGTGGGTTCCTAGTTAGATTAGGTATTTGTTGAAAGTAGATCTACTTATTACTTTATATTCGAAATACTGTAAATTCATTATAATATTCAGTGATAAAGTTTTTTTCCTAAAAAATGTGTACAAAAAAGTGGAGTGCGTCCTATATGCCAGCAAATATGGTAATTAAATGGGGAGGAAACAATGTAATTCACCATGTCACAAACTTATGCCTAGAATCTATGCTTAGAAGAAGGGAAGATACCAGAAAAGTGGAAAAATGCTACTCTGATACTGTTATTTAAAAAAGGGGACAAAGAAGAAGTAAAGACCAATAGACCAACTAGTATTCTCTCTAATCTGTACCAGAATCAGGGAGTTCCTGGAGAATATATGGACCTCCTCCAGGCAATATACCTCACTGCAACAGCAACAATCCAACTTCACACGAGTAGCAATAAAATATCAACTGAAAAAAAAAAAAGGTGTCCGACAAGGAGACTCTCTATCACCCAAAATCTTTACAGCAGTCCTTCAAGAAATATTTAATAATATAAACTGGTCAAACCTTGGTATAAAAATTAATACCAGAAACTTAACACCTAAGATATGCAGATGATATCATAATTTTTGCAAACACTCCAGGAGACCTTAATATAATGATAGAAGACTTATATCATGAAAGCAGAAAAGTTGGTCTAAAGATGAACAGAGAAAAAACTAAAATCATGTTTAATCATTTTCTAACATCAAAAAACATAATAGAAAACAATTTCTTGGAAAGAGTCTTGTCATATACATACTTAGGTCATCTCATTGATCTAAACTGTTGACTCCAAAAGAAAATAAATAGGAGAGTTCAACTTGCCTGGAATGCATTCAGAAAATTGAAAGGCATTTTCCAAAACAATGATTTCCCACTTTGTTTCAAAAGGAAGACATTTAACCAGTGTATACTTCCAGTCATCTCATATGGTTGTGAAACTTGGTCGCTAACAAAAGCACTGGCAAATAAATTAACAACTCAAAGAAAAATGGAGAGGTTGATGGATAAGGAAGCAAGCCTCGCATCACTGACATCATTCTTCACCACAAGCGACTAAAATGGAAATGGGCCGGACATCTATCCAGAAGAAAAGATGAGCGATGGACCACCATACTAACGAACTGGATTCCTAATTCTCGTGGAAAAGCTTAGACGTTGGTTCTGCATTTTCACTATATAATTTAAGGAAATTACAATGTACTAGGATATACATTAAAATTAAATTTTAATATATTTCTATATTTTGGCAACGTCACGTTGCTATTTTCAAGAACTTAAGTACAAGACACGTGCACACAGGCACAACAAACAGTAAGTGAGGAAGAAGTAGGAAGCTTATTATTTCTCCTAAAGTCCTGATGGTGCCCTCTAGCGGGCAATGCTGGTATTCTTGGGTGATTGGGCTGAAGGTCTTCTGGTGTAGATTTCCCAAATTTGAGGAAGTCTCATGCAGTCAAATTTGTTGAGGTTTGGATCGTTTCTTAGGACTGAAGCTGATTCCATGAAAAGCCTTTCATATCTGTATTTGCTACGGTGTATTATCCTGGCTTTCTTCCACCATATTCTATGGCAGGTATCCAGAGCATGGCCAGCAAGACCCGAGTGGCTGTATTGATGAAACCAGATGTAGTCCTTGTGTTCTGAAATTCTGATATTTGCTGTCCTGCCTGTTTGGCCAAAGTAGGACAGCTTACAACTGCAAGGGACCTGGTATACACCAGGTAGGTCTAGGGGGAAGGTTGGTCTTTAGTAGAGCGGATAAGGGATGCCAATTTTTTATATGGTCTGTAACAAGAAGTTATGTTATGTTTTTTTAGGATTTTTGTGATTTTTTCCAAGGTGCTCGGATATAGGGTATGGTGATGGATTTAGAGTAATCCTTGTTGTGAGGGGATACAACATCTCGTGCACTGCAGCAGAGAAAGAGTTTAAAATAGTTTGAGATCAACACATAAAAAAATTTGAAAATTTAAAAAAGTCGCGATCTCGAAACCACAACTTCCTACCGAAATGGTAGTTAACCTGTCATCACTTAGTGTAAAACCTGAAGCACTCGACGCTCTCGCACGTGGCCACAACTTCGCCATTGCGCCCAGAAGAATACCTGCAGAGGAAATTATGATACGAATTGAACACGGGATCCGACACCTTCCAAGCCACGTCGCCAACGATATTAGACTGGATGTAGCTTGTGTTCTGAACAAAGCTAAACCACCTAAAACCAACATCCCCAGTAAAGAAATTAAATCTCTATTAGAATTAAAGAAAAACAAGAAAATAATAATCACCAAAGCTGACAAAGGGAATGCCACAGTATTGCTTAACCAAAAAGATTACACAGGTAAGCTGAAATCTCTATTGTTAGATCGGGCCACTTACCTCCCTATCCAGTACGATCCCACCAACTCACAAATTAGAAAACTCCACAGGCTCCTTAAGAAAGTCACTTCTTGGCATGTGGAAATCACTAACAAATTAAAACCACATAACTCCATACTCCCGCATTTATGGACTCCCAAAAATTCACAAAGAAAATGTGCCATTACGTCCCATAGTGGATGGCATTGATTCCCCCACATACAAACTAGCTAAACATTTGGCCAAAGCTCTCTCACACTATACTGGCAACACACCTTCATACATAAAAAACTCAGCCCACTTCAAAGCCAGCATAGAAAACCTTAAACTCAAACACACTGACATAATGGTCATTTTGATGTCTCCTCCCTATTCACGAATGTCCCACTCAAAGAATCTTTAGAGCTAATCCAAGCTAAATTTCCTCCCGATATCTCAGCCCTATTTCAGTTCACAATGAACTCAGGCTATTTTGTTTGGCAAGGAAAATTCTACAAACAAATAGAGGGGACAGCCATGGGTTCTCCACTCTCCCCACCCTTGGCCAACTTTTATATGGAGAGTTTTGAAAAGAAAGCCTTACTCTGCCCCACAAAAACCAACCGTTTGATTCCCTATGTAGATGATGTATTCGCTATTTAGCCACATGGCTCCGATGCGCTCCTCTCCTTCTTAACCCACCTAAACAACCAACACCCCAGAATCAAATTCACCCTGGAAGAAGAAAAAAACAACTGCATTCCTTTCTTAGACACGCTAGTCACACGCCAGCCTGATGGAACCTCGGTTTTCTCAATATATAGAAAACCCACCCATACAGGCAGATACATTCACCAACAATCCCACCACCCCCTCCTCACAACAATATGGAGTCATTAAGACACTACACAACAGGGCTAAACTTATCTGCTCTAATGACGATGCCCTAACCACAGAACTAAACCACATTCTCAACACTTTCTCAGCAAATGGCTATCTCCCCCAAAAAATATTGAAACCAGTAAATCACAACCCCCCACCCCCTCACAACAAGGATTACTCTAAATCCATCACCATACCCTATATCCGAGGCACCTCGGACAAAATAACAAAAATCCTAAAAAAAACATAACTTCTTGTTACAGACCATATAAAAAATTGGCATCCCTTATCCGCTCTACTAAAGACCAACCTTCCCCCTAGACCTACCTGGTGTATACCAGGTCCCTTGCAGTTGTAATCTGTCCTACTTTGGCCAAACAGGCAGGACAGCAAATATCAGAATTTCAGAACACAAGGAACTACATCCGGATTCACCAATACAGCCACTCGGGTCTTGCTGACCATGCTCTGGATACCTGCCATAGAATACGGTGGAAGAAAGCCAGGATAATACACCGTAGCAAATACAGATATGAAAGGCTTTTCATGGAATCAGCTTCTGGGGGGGGGGGGTGGGGGGGGGGGGGGGTGGGGGGGGGGGGGGGTGGGGGGGGGGGGGGGTGGGGGGGGGGGGGGGTGGGGGGGGGGGGGGGTGGGGGGGGGGGGGGGTGGGGGGGGGGGGGGGTGGGGGGGGGGGGGGGTGGGGGGGGGGGGGGGTGGGGGGGGGGGGGGGTGGGGGGGGGGGGGGGTGGGGGGGGGGGGGGGTGGGGGGGGGGGGGGGTGGGGGGGGGGGGGGGTGGGGGGGGGGGGGGGTGGGGGGGGGGGGGGGTGGGGGGGGGGGGGGGTGGGGGGGGGGGGGGGTGGGGGGGGGGGGGGGTGGGGGGGGGGGGGGGTGGGGGGGGGGGGGGGTGGGGGGGGGGGGGGGTGGGGGGGGGGGGGGGTGGGGGGGGGGGGGGGTGGGGGGGGGGGGGGGTGGGGGGGGGGGGGGGTGGGGGGGGGGGGGGGTGGGGGGGGGGGGGGGTGGGGGGGGGGGGGGGTGGGGGGGGGGGGGGGTGGGGGTGTGAACGATGATAAATTTCTGCCTTTAAATTTTCTCTAAATTTCTTGGCAAATTATGGCTGATAAACATCGGCATTGTTACAATATTGCATACAAGCTATGTGTGATTGCGTTTGCTAAAGAACATGGAAACATGGCTGCAGAGAGGCATTTCGTACCACCCCAACTGAGAAAATGAAAAGAACTTGGTGGAATCAGGAAGAGGATTTAAAAAAAGCAACTCACAGTAAACATAGCCTACGAAGTAGAACTGCAAAATGGCCAGAACTTGAGGCAAAACTGAATACTTGGATTTTAGACCACAGAAAAGCGGGACTTTCAGTGTCTACAAAAATGATAATTCATCAAGCGAAAGCGATAGCCACTAACAGAGGGATCACCAACTTTACTGGATCAACATCATAGTGTTCAAGATTCATGAAGAGAAACCAGCTATGTATGCAGACTAAAACAAAAATATCACAAAAGATGCCTGTTGAATATGAAGAAAAAATGATTGAATTTCATCGATTCATCATTAACGCAAGGAAACGAGAAAATTTTGAACTCGCCAAACAGGAAACATGGACGAGGTTCCGCTGACTTTTGATGTGCCCTCAAAAAACTGTACATTCCAAGGGCACTAAAAGTGTTACTGTTAAAACTTCGGCGCACGAAAAAACTCGCTACATGATTGTTTTATCCTGCTGTGCTGATGGGACAAAATTGTCGCCACTATTGATTTTTAAAAGGAAGAGGCTACCCAAAGAAAAAACTGCTTAAAGGAGTGTTTGTACATGTTTACACAAAAGGTTGAATGGATGGAGGAGGAATGAAGTTATGGATAGATAAAATTTGGTCTCTAAGCACCCTGGTGAACTGTTGAAGAAGCCTGCCATGCTAGCATGGGATCAGTTTCGTTCTCACAGAACAGACGATGTTACAAATAAACTCAAGGAATTGAAAACTCAGTTAGCTGTAATTCCAGGAGGTCTAAACTAGTCAGCTTCAACCTTTAGATGTCTGTATTAATAAACCATTTAAGGGATTTATGAAGAAGTGGAACAGCTGGATGCAGTCTTCAGATTTTGAGGTTATGAAATCAGGAAGAAGACTAGCATTTCGCAAGTTTGTGAGTGGGTCAAAGCTTCACGGAATGCTGTGAAAACTGAGACAGTGGTTAAATCATTTAAGAAGTGTAGAATTAGTAAAGCACTGGATGGTACAGAGGACAATTTGTTGTATGAGAACTCAGATTCTGATTTAGAAGAGGTTTCAAGTGTCTCTTCGTTTAGCTCTGGAGATGAATTCTGGGTTTTGATAATTAAAAGGTGGGTTCCTAGTTAGATTAGGTATTTGTTGAAAGTAGATCTACTTATTACTTTATATTCGAAATACTGTAAATTCATTATAATATTCAGTGATAAAGTTTTTTTCCTAAAAAATGTGTACAAAAAAGTGGAGTGCGTCCTATATGCCAGCAAATATGGTAATTAAATGGGGAGGAAACAATGTAATTCACCATGTCACAAACTTATGCCTAGAATCTATGCTTAGAAGAAGGGAAGATACCAGAAAAGTGGAAAAATGCTACTCTGATACTGTTATTTAAAAAAGGGGACAAAGAAGAAGTAAAGACCAATAGACCAACTAGTATTCTCTCTAATCTGTACCAGAATCAGGGAGTTCCTGGAGAATATATGGACCTCCTCCAGGCAATATACCTCACTGCAACAGCAACAATCCAACTTCACACGAGTAGCAATAAAATATCAACTGAAAAAAAAAAAAGGTGTCCGACAAGGAGACTCTCTATCACCCAAAATCTTTACAGCAGTCCTTCAAGAAATATTTAATAATATAAACTGGTCAAACCTTGGTATAAAAATTAATACCAGAAACTTAACACCTAAGATATGCAGATGATATCATAATTTTTGCAAACACTCCAGGAGACCTTAATATAATGATAGAAGACTTATATCATGAAAGCAGAAAAGTTGGTCTAAAGATGAACAGAGAAAAAACTAAAATCATGTTTAATCATTTTCTAACATCAAAAAACATAATAGAAAACAATTTCTTGGAAAGAGTCTTGTCATATACATACTTAGGTCATCTCATTGATCTAAACTGTTGACTCCAAAAGAAAATAAATAGGAGAGTTCAACTTGCCTGGAATGCATTCAGAAAATTGAAAGGCATTTTCCAAAACAATGATTTCCCACTTTGTTTCAAAAGGAAGACATTTAACCAGTGTATACTTCCAGTCATCTCATATGGTTGTGAAACTTGGTCGCTAACAAAAGCACTGGCAAATAAATTAACAACTCAAAGAAAAATGGAGAGGTTGATGGATAAGGAAGCAAGCCTCGCATCACTGACATCATTCTTCACCACAAGCGACTAAAATGGAAATGGGCCGGACATCTATCCAGAAGAAAAGATGAGCGATGGACCACCATACTAACGAACTGGATTCCTAATTCTCGTGGAAAAGCTTAGACGTTGGTTCTGCATTTTCACTATATAATTTAAGGAAATTACAATGTACTAGGATATACATTAAAATTAAATTTTAATATATTTCTATATTTTGGCAACGTCACGTTGCTATTTTCAAGAACTTAAGTACAAGACACGTGCACACAGGCACAACAAACAGTAAGTGAGGAAGAAGTAGGAAGCTTATTATTTCTCCTAAAGTCCTGATGGTGCCCTCTAGCGGGCAATGCTGGTATTCTTGGGTGATTGGGCTGAAGGTCTTCTGGTGTAGATTTCCCAAATTTGAGGAAGTCTCATGCAGTCAAATTTGTTGAGGTTTGGATCGTTTCTTAGGACTGAAGCTGATTCCATGAAAAGCCTTTCATATCTGTATTTGCTACGGTGTATTATCCTGGCTTTCTTCCACCATATTCTATGGCAGGTATCCAGAGCATGGCCAGCAAGACCCGAGTGGCTGTATTGATGAAACCAGATGTAGTCCTTGTGTTCTGAAATTCTGATATTTGCTGTCCTGCCTGTTTGGCCAAAGTAGGACAGCTTACAACTGCAAGGGACCTGGTATACACCAGGTAGGTCTAGGGGGAAGGTTGGTCTTTAGTAGAGCGGATAAGGGATGCCAATTTTTTATATGGTCTGTAACAAGAAGTTATGTTATGTTTTTTTAGGATTTTTGTGATTTTTTCCAAGGTGCTCGGATATAGGGTATGGTGATGGATTTAGAGTAATCCTTGTTGTGAGGGGATACAACATCTCGTGCACTGCAGCAGAGAAAGAGTTTAAAATAGTTTGAGATCAACACATAAAAAAATTTGAAAATTTAAAAAAGTCGCGATCTCGAAACCACAACTTCCTACCGAAATGGTAGTTAACCTGTCATCACTTAGTGTAAAACCTGAAGCACTCGACGCTCTCGCACGTGGCCACAACTTCGCCATTGCGCCCAGAAGAATACCTGCAGAGGAAATTATGATACGAATTGAACACGGGATCCGACACCTTCCAAGCCACGTCGCCAACGATATTAGACTGGATGTAGCTTGTGTTCTGAACAAAGCTAAACCACCTAAAACCAACATCCCCAGTAAAGAAATTAAATCTCTATTAGAATTAAAGAAAAACAAGAAAATAATAATCACCAAAGCTGACAAAGGGAATGCCACAGTATTGCTTAACCAAAAAGATTACACAGGTAAGCTGAAATCTCTATTGTTAGATCGGGCCACTTACCTCCCTATCCAGTACGATCCCACCAACTCACAAATTAGAAAACTCCACAGGCTCCTTAAGAAAGTCACTTCTTGGCATGTGGAAATCACTAACAAATTAAAACCACATAACTCCATACTCCCGCATTTATGGACTCCCAAAAATTCACAAAGAAAATGTGCCATTACGTCCCATAGTGGATGGCATTGATTCCCCCACATACAAACTAGCTAAACATTTGGCCAAAGCTCTCTCACACTATACTGGCAACACACCTTCATACATAAAAAACTCAGCCCACTTCAAAGCCAGCATAGAAAACCTTAAACTCAAACACACTGACATAATGGTCATTTTGATGTCTCCTCCCTATTCACGAATGTCCCACTCAAAGAATCTTTAGAGCTAATCCAAGCTAAATTTCCTCCCGATATCTCAGCCCTATTTCAGTTCACAATGAACTCAGGCTATTTTGTTTGGCAAGGAAAATTCTACAAACAAATAGAGGGGACAGCCATGGGTTCTCCACTCTCCCCACCCTTGGCCAACTTTTATATGGAGAGTTTTGAAAAGAAAGCCTTACTCTGCCCCACAAAAACCAACCGTTTGATTCCCTATGTAGATGATGTATTCGCTATTTAGCCACATGGCTCCGATGCGCTCCTCTCCTTCTTAACCCACCTAAACAACCAACACCCCAGAATCAAATTCACCCTGGAAGAAGAAAAAAACAACTGCATTCCTTTCTTAGACACGCTAGTCACACGCCAGCCTGATGGAACCTCGGTTTTCTCAATATATAGAAAACCCACCCATACAGGCAGATACATTCACCAACAATCCCACCACCCCCTCCTCACAACAATATGGAGTCATTAAGACACTACACAACAGGGCTAAACTTATCTGCTCTAATGACGATGCCCTAACCACAGAACTAAACCACATTCTCAACACTTTCTCAGCAAATGGCTATCTCCCCCAAAAAATATTGAAACCAGTAAATCACAACCCCCCACCCCCTCACAACAAGGATTACTCTAAATCCATCACCATACCCTATATCCGAGGCACCTCGGACAAAATAACAAAAATCCTAAAAAAAACATAACTTCTTGTTACAGACCATATAAAAAATTGGCATCCCTTATCCGCTCTACTAAAGACCAACCTTCCCCCTAGACCTACCTGGTGTATACCAGGTCCCTTGCAGTTGTAATCTGTCCTACTTTGGCCAAACAGGCAGGACAGCAAATATCAGAATTTCAGAACACAAGGAACTACATCCGGATTCACCAATACAGCCACTCGGGTCTTGCTGACCATGCTCTGGATACCTGCCATAGAATACGGTGGAAGAAAGCCAGGATAATACACCGTAGCAAATACAGATATGAAAGGCTTTTCATGGAATCAGCTTCAGCCCGAAGAAACGATCCAAACTTCAACAAATTTGGCTGCATGAGACTTCCTCAAATTTGGGAAATCTACATCAGAACACCTTCAGCCCAATCGCCCATGAATACCAGCATTGCCCGCTAGAGGGCACCATCAGGACTTTAGGAGAAATAATGAGCTTCCTACTTCTTCCTCACTTACTGTTTGTTGTGCCTGCGTGCTTAAGTACTTAAGTGCTTGTACTTAAGTTCTTGAAAAAGGAAAATGTCGTTGCCGAAATATAGAAATATATTAAAATTTAATTTTAATGTATATCCTAGTACGTTGTAATTTCCTTAAATTATATAGTGAGAACTGGATTCCTAAAGAAGGGAAATGAGACAGAGGATGTCCTAAAAGAAGGTGGAGTGATGAATTGTCAAATTTTCTTGGGGAAAATTGGTCAACGATTGCCAAGAACAGAGAAAGGTGGAAAGAACTGGAGGAGGCCTTCGTCCATCAGTGGACAGAAAATGGCTAAAAAGAAGAAGATATATATATATATATATATATATATACAGGGTGTTCGGGATAAATTTGACAGTTTCGTAAGGAAAAAGAAAATCTTCTTTGTATCTATTAAATTTAATGAATTGACAAAAAAACATTACAGGCAGAGTTAATTACAATACTATCAACAAGATTTACTCAAAATAACCACCATTAGCATCGATCACAGCTTCAATTCTGCTTCGGAACCTCGAACAAGCTGATGCTACAGTCTCCCTGGGAAGGGCCGCAAAAACTGTTTTAATTTTATCCATTAACTGGGCTTTTGTATTACTGGAAGTGCGATTGGTGTCTTTTTCAACTGCGCCCCATACAAAATAATCCATGGGGTTAAGGTCTGGGGAGTTTGGAGGCCAAACATTTGGACTGGTGAAGTCGTAGAAATTTTCAGAGAACCATTTTTGACTTTTCCCAGAGGTGTGGCAAGGGGCCGAATCCTGCTGCCATACATACGGCCTACCATTGGCTACCCTTGTTATCCAGGGCTTGACTACAGTTAGCAACTCCACGAACAAAGCCCGAATTCCAATGCCAGGGTTCTTCAACACCTGTTCCTGCAGATTTGCGAGGAATTCTGCTGTACGAACGCAATCAGATCGTCTGCTAGGGATCTTTCTTCTTGCTACATCCTCGTAGTCACCATTGCAAGTCTCTAGTTCATGCCTGATTGTTTTTACTGTATTCAGGGAGCATTGGGCAGCAGTCGTAATATCCTTATTTTGATGGCGGGCACGAATCATCATGATACAAGTTATTCTCTTCCATGATTCAGGTGGGTTCCAGCTATCCATCCTTTCTGACATCTTGTATATGAATGAAGAAGGGTCCAAACTTTTAAATGAAGAGAAGTGTGTGTTAATACATGTAACTTACGGAAAAATATAATTAATTATAAATATGTCAAATTTATCCCGAACACCCTGTATATATCATCATCATACGTATCAAGGATTTAGGCCTAGTATGGCCTGTTCAGGCCTTAGACGTCATCGTTGAATCGTTTAAGAGGACGTCCTGGTTTTCTTTTTCCTAACGGCTTGTACTTTAAGGCTTGTTTTGGTAATCTTTCTGTTTTCATTCTTTGAATGTGTTCCATCCATCTATGTTTATATTTTTTAATTTTTTCAATTACTGGTTTTTGGTTTAATTCTTTCATAATATCTTCGTTTCTTTTGTGATCAAATAGGGTATACTTTGCAGTTTTTCTCATAAACTTCATTTCTGCTGTTGTTAATCTTAGTTTGTCTTTTTGTTTTATTGTCCAGATTTCGCTCCCATACATTAAGACTGGTAGGGCTAATGTATTGTATACTTTTAGCCTGGTTTGTTTTTGAACTAGGTTTGGTTTAAATATAGAGTTAATTACTCCTGTTATTTTTAAATATTTTGCAATTTTTATGTTTATATCTTTTTCATTTTCATAAGTGATCATACATCCTAGGTAGTTAAATGAATTCACCTGTTCTAAGATCTTGCTATCTAATACTATTTTAGTTCTTGCTGGATCTTGTCCTTTAAAGGCCATAGTTTTTGATTTTTCCGTTGATATTATCATACCATAATCTTTGGATATCTCATTTAGATTTAAAATAGCTTTCTGTAAGTTATCTTCAGAATTTGAAATTATTATTTGGTCGTCTGCAAAGAGGAGAGTGTTTAAGTTAACTGTAGGTGAAAGTTTAATTCCTTGATGTAAATTTTTACTCCATTTTATTATTATTTCATTTAAGTAGATATTAAAAAGAGTTGCTGAGAGGGGACACCCCTGTCAGACCCCTTGGTTTATCTCTCTTGTATATGATAGCTCATGATTTAATCTTATTTGTATTTGATTATTTTCATATATACTTGTGATAGCTTTTAGGATATTATTTGGTATTTGTCTTTCTTTTAATATGTTAAATAATATGTTTCTTTTAACTTTGTCAAATGCTTTTTCAAAGTCAATAAATGCAATATGTGTTTCTAAATTATATACTTCTATTCTCTATTATTAATTTTAGTCAGAAGGCTGGGTCTATACATGATCGTCCTTTTCTAAATCCATTTTGTACCTCTAGAATAAAGTTTTCGGAATATTTCATTAGTTTGTTATTTAAGATTCTGCTGTATATTTATAACATGAATTTAGTATATTGATACCTCTACAGTTTTTAGGGTCATCTCTACTACCTTTCTTAAAGATAGGAATCACAATTGCTTTTTTCCATTCTATTGGGGGGATACCAGTTGAGTAAATTTTATTTAAAAATAATAAGAGTCTTCCTTTGAATCTTGTTCCTGCGTATTTATATAGTTCTGAACCTAGCTTATCTTCTCCAGGTGATTTTCCGTTTCTTGTTTCTTTCAGGCTGATTTCTAATTCTTCTTCAGTTATTTCCTTTTCATTTTCGTTAATTGTTTGCCAGTTGTCTTTTTTAAAATATTTGTCTGTCCACAGTTCTGTGTAGTAATTTAGAAATTCTTCTAATTTCAATTCAGTGTTTAATTTTATGTTTTCTTTGGTATCTGCATTTAGGTGTTTCAAAATCTTATATACATTGGATCTTATTTTATATAAATCATGTTCTAAATTAGAAACAAATTTATTCCATGATTCTCTATGTCTTTTTCTGACTTCTCTTTTAGCTATGGCTCTTATTCTTTTATATTCTATTTCATCTTCTAATCTTTTACTGCTTAACCATTTGTGATAGGCTTCTTTTTTCTTTTTGATTATTTCTTTGATTGTATCATCCCAGATCTTCAGTTTTTTTCTTTTATTGAATTTTTTGGTCTTTCCTAAGCTTTCATTTGCTGCTGCATTTAGTATCGTTTTTATATTAAGCCATTCAATTTCTATTTCTTCATTTTGTTTTATTTTATCTAGATACTGGTTAATTCTTTGTTCATATAGCCATTGTACATTTGTGTCATTCAATAGTCTAGTTTTATAAACAAATGTTTCAATTTTTCTTTCTTTCTTTCTTACTGCTATTTTAAAATTTCTTTCATTTAATAACTGGTCTAATTCTATTTCTTTATATGCTATTCCTCTTACATTCCAGTTTGCTATGTGTATTATATTTTGTCGTTTCCATTTTCGTTTTCCCTTTTCCATTCCAGGGTTGTTTCCCATAGATTCAATCCGATTATCTTTTTCTGTCAGCTTACAAGTATGGTTATGTTCATCAAATTTATGTATATTTATGTATGTCTTTATGTTTATAGAAGGAATTCATTATTTTTAGGTTATTATAAACTACAAAGTCAATCAATTTTTTACCATTTCTGTTTAGAGTATGTTCTCCATGTATTAATATATTATTATTAATTTTCGTGTTTCCAATTCTTGCATTTAAGTCTCCATTAAATATATATATACAACAGATACAAATAGGTATGCTAAGTAATTCTGTTTATCTCTATAAAGAGATCTGACTTAATATTCTCTATAGAATTAAAAGCAGTAAATTAATTTCTACTATTCTAAATATCAACCTTTTAATATATACAAATAGTTAAATGGCTATTCTAGAAACTGCACAGTATGAGCTCAATAAAATGTCTTTTGCTCTCTGACTCAGTTAAATTCAATTCTGACTGATAACATCAATTTGATGTTATCGGTCAGAATTGAATTTAACTGTGTAAAATGACCGATAATATCAATTTGATATTATCGGTCATTTTACAAAACAAACTGAACATGGCCTTTAGCTAAAAGTTCTATAGTATCACTTGGTCATATGAGAACTTCCTTTTCAGCATTTAATTTGTTTTTGCTCATTCATTCATTCTGCCTTACCTCTCAAATTTGTTAAAATAGAATCAAAGTTAAAAGGATTCGCTATTATACTTGTATATGCTTTCTTTCAGTAAGTTTTCTAAAGCACATCTTACTTTCATTTCTGCTGAAGCAGGTATGAAGCATAATCACTTAAACAACAGAAAGACAATTAATTGAGTCATTTCAACAGTTCAAAAGGAACCTTTAATGCAGATTCCATATTGCTCCTTGGAACATATATCACTTGCTTCTCATATATGAAGGCTTGATACACTATACTGTCTTTCAATTATTAACTTCACAGTTTCTCCTTGGAGAATAGTTAAAGATGCATATAAAAACTTTTCTGAGATTAGAGAATTTAACTCAGTAATTTACTCCACCTTTTGGCTACTTCCCCTTGCAGCCTAAGCATTCTTGTTACACAGCAACAGCTGTTCTAAAAACAACTAACCTGCAAGTCATTACCAAGATTCAAAGCGAAAGTGATGACATAGCCGCCATTAGTACAGTGGAGCATGCTAAATTCGACATAGAAACTCTATAACAACATAAATTAACATATAATACACAAACATTTTTGTGTTGCATATAAAAACCTTAGGATTACAACATTAGTAAGCAAACTGATTACTTAATTACATTTAAGTCTCCTTTCTTATCACTAGTGCTTAACTAAATGGCAGTTCTGATAATACTAAGTATATAACTGCATTACTTAACGTGAACAAATTACATACATACTTTTAGATTATTTTATTATATAACAAAAATGCATTTTTCATCAATGAAATGTTTACTCAGTATATATAAAACTGCAAAACAATGAGCATAACAAGTAAAACATTTATGTGAGATTTTTAAAATGCTGTACTCCCAAACACATCCAGTGCAAGTCTCCAGGATTCTCTAACTAAACTGAATAACACTTGTAACAAATTTGGTATGAAAATCAGCAATAAAAAGAACAAAACTATGAACATAGATAGGAACACAGAAAACTTCAGCTGCATTCTCAATGGTTTGCACAACAGAAAAAGTAAAATGTTTCAGCTAAAAACAGTTTTTAGTGAAGATATCAAAGATACAAAGACTAGAGAACACATATTTCAGAATTCAGAGAAAAATTATGGAATAAACAGATGGCATTAATGGCAGAATCATATTAAAAATGAAGATGTTGGGAAGGAACGTTACATTATTAGCATTTAGGAATGTGTGGTCAGGACTAATCTAAGGTGGTATGGTCACTCAAACAGAATGAGAGAGGAAAGGTTAACAAAACATGTGTTTTGTTAATTAAGACGGAGATGTTAAATACCGTTTTATTTTTATAGCCGGGTACGAAACTCGGGTTGAAATCCATCGCCATCCATATAGTTTCAATGCCGAAAAAACCATCGGCGGAACCAAGTGTAAATGATCACTTAGGGAGTACAACACTAGGGCAACTCCATGCAAAGGTGGAGCAAGCTCCGTCACTAACTTTAATATTCTCTCATAATGTAAAACCCAGCTCCTAAGAGATGTATATATATTGTTTTACATTATGAGAAGAGGTCACTACCCAGGCCGGTTTCAACCTTGTTTTCAACCTTTCAGCGGATAGTTTTTCCAGCATTGAAACTCTATGGATGTCGATGGATTTTGACCCAAGTTTCGTACCCGGCTATAAAAATAAAACTGGATTTAGCATCTCCCTCTTAATTAACAAATTCGCCGGTAAAATAGCCTTTTGGCTTATTATCTTTGTAATGTGTTTTGTTAGTTTCTGTATCAATGTAATGTAACATTTAGATCATATAATTATGGCATTTTGAACATTTTTCTTGGCACTGTTAGTTATCATAATCAATTATCCTGTCGACTGCGCCATTGTTAGTTATCATAATCAATTATCCTGTAGGCTGCGCCATTGTTAATTATATATGTATTTTTATATATACTTCCCTCTTTATGTATGTTATTATTCTCTCTATATACTTATGAGGTGATTTATTATATAAATCTCTTTTACTAACAATTATTTTTATTTTGACTCCGAGTGTCCCTATATGTTATTATATTTGCACAAAGAGTTCACTCCAATTGGTGCAATGACTTTAACTGACTCTTTCAGAATCCAACTAATCATTGACTCAATACCAAGTACAAAATAAACACATTTAATAAAACTAAAACAATATATATATATATATACATTTCTAGTAATAATACATAACTATAACTACAGATTATATGGATCCAAGGCCTTATTTAAAAATATAAACTTACTCTTAAGACTAAACACTTTTTCTTTCACAATCACAAAAAAATGTTCATAGTCTTTTTCTCTTTCTGTTACGGCTCTTTTCCAGAAGTTACAAGGCTCTGTACTTCATTATCAGGATCCTTTTCATCAATCAATATAACACACATAAAGTCTTCTTGACTATATCCTGTTTTCCTTTTAGTAGTAATACTCATCAGATCAGGCACCTTTAATACCTAAAAATCTTCTTAATCAATATATTTTCTAAACTTTCACTTTCAGGCATTCTTAATACTTATAAAACTTCCTTATCAATATTTTCTCTAAGAAAAACATTCACTTTAGAATGTAAGCAACAAGTTCTCCTTTCATTCACAATACTAAATTGACAGTCTTAACTTATTCCACCTTAAAAACTTACAGTTTCAAGATTTCCTTTTATTCATTACTTATTTCTCCTTGAAACCTAATATTTCCACTATTCCTTTTTCGGAATACACTATAAAATATCTTCCGACTGCCACACACAAAACAAATATCAAGTTCCTTCTAACTTGAATATTTACCGGCAAATTTATAAAAACTTGCAGTTTCAAGATTTCCTTTTATTTCTTTACTTATTCCTGCTTGAAACCTATTATTTTCACTATTCCCTTTTCGGAATACATTATGAAATTTCCTTTTGACTGCCGCACAAAAAAAAATCAAGTTCCTTCCAACTTGAATATTCCTCGGCCAGTTTATAAAAACTTGCAGTTTCAAGATTTCCTTTTTATTCTTTACTTATTCCTACTTGAAACCTATTATTTACACTATTCCCTTTTCGGAATACATTATGAAATTTCCCTTTGACTGCCGCACAAAAAAAATCAAGTTCCTTCCAACTTGAATATTCCTTGGCCAATTTATAAAAAACTCCCGAACGCTCTCTTGTTTACAACTGTAACTTGGATACGCAACGCTTTCCTTGTCAGCTGTCAATCACACATCAAGTTCTCTCCTGGAGCATGCGCACTTCACAAAAGTCAGAAACTACGCACTGCAATAAAATGGCTGACTCGCTGTATCCATCAGCGCTAAAAGAAAGTCTTTCACAAACACAAAATTCAACATTTTAAAATACAACAAACTTTCTTATAAGTAACACAAATAATCAGTTTAGTAAGTACTTCAATATTTTTACTTCTTTACATGTTACTTCTAATATAACATTTTCATAACGAGCACATCACAAGTGCAGACACTGCGTGTATGAAAACAAAAACTAACAAGCATAATTAATACGTAAAAATATTCAGAATTTTTAATATGATTATTTTTACAGTACCATTTCGCACCTTTTCCAGATCTACAAAACTCAAATATAAATACTTGTTACATTCCTCATGTATTCTCAACTATTTGTCTTGTGAAAATCTGATCTTGACAACTTGTGCTTGGACTGAACTCAGCTTGTTTCCAAATGTCCCATCCCCAAATTTTTTTTTTGCCTCTTCTCAAGTATGCTTGCATAAATCTCATCTGGAATACTCAGTAAGGAAATTCTTTTGTAATTCTCACGTTTCATTTCCCTTTTTATAGATGAATACTATGGGAGCTCTACATACCAGTCATATGAAATTTGAACATGAAAAACTTTTATATCTCCATTTCAGGTAGAATATCATCTACTCCAGCTGCCACTCCACATTTCAGGTTTTAAATCATTTTCTACCTGAATTACTGATATATACTTCTGACTCACCTGGACTATTTTCTATCCTGTTTGGTTGCTTTTTGTTTCATTTAGCAATCTTTCCAAGTAGTAACTACAGACATCAAGAACATCTTTATCTTCCAGAATATTTTACCACATTCTGGTTATTTGTATCCTGTATTCTTACTAGAGTTTGTCCATGACTTTTATTTAGCTGCTTTTACACACTGCTTTGATTTTTTTACATTTTTTTCTGTATTCTCTCAGAGCTACATGCTAGGAACTTTCAAGATGCTTTCTTCTTTTCCATGACTGTCTCTTTAACCTTCTGAATCTGCCATGGAATTCTGATTATTCTATGGCAGATTCAGAAGGTTAAAGAGTTAAAGGTCAAAATTCTTGGAGACCTAATTACATGCTCATCAATCAGTTTTCTTTAGTATTTGCCAATAAGTCTCCAAGGTTTGATTCTTGTCTTCAAACTCATTCACTTTTTTTTTTGAAGAATATTTGGCATTTGATGTGACGATACTTCATGTGAAAACTTTGTCTGCTTTACAATTAAGCTGTCATGTGTGTGTATGTGTGAGAGGTGTAAATAAAGAATGTAGTTACATCAGTTATGGAAACAAAAAATTTTGAATAATTAAATGAAAAGGGTGGAAATGGTGAAGGAGTATATCTCCCCCCAATGTATATTTCTCCTATAACAAGCATATTGGTCTAAAATATCCTTTGTCACTAAATTTAATGATTTTATACTTAGTATCTAATGTCAATAAGTTTACAAGTCTTCCTTATTTTCATTGGAAGCAAGGGTACCACTTTGATTTTTTCTACTATTATTAACAATAAAATAATAGTTATAAACAATTTATAATCCACAGCAAAACATCATATCCTAACAGACGAAACGAGCAAAGATGTAAATATACTTTGTCCCCAAAACTTGAGCTAAAACTGTTGTAAGGTTTACATTATGGAATACTAAGGCAACTGATGTGAAATCATTAGCTTCTATATACACTGCACTGGTGTTCAAAAGCTAAGGACAAACTACATTTTTACCTATATATGAAAAAATTTTCTTTACTACAACCAGATGTGGACATAAATTTATTGCCAGCATACTAATAAATTATATTCCACAAAACATGTTATATATTTCGTACAAATTAAATTGCAACATGTTTTTGACAAAAGTCACATTTCCTGAGGACTTAAGGAATTAATGTACAGTGCTTACAGAAAACTATGCAGAGTGACATATCAGTATGGAATATGTGTGACCCAGAACTGCGATGCAGCTCTCACGTCGTACGATGCTTAGTACCAATGATTCAGAAATTCTTGAGGCAATTGGCCTTTATCCTTCAGAGCAAGGATAAAGACCGATTTGTTTTCTGGAGGGGGGATTTCAAGCAGCGATGCATCTCCCTATTGCATCCCCAAACGTGTTCTATGGGGTTGAGATATGGAGAACAGGCTGGCACTCAATTCGATTAATACCCTTGGTCTCCAGAATTATCTCCACTGCTCGTGCAAAATGTGGTGTGGCATTGCCATCCAGAAAAATGAATTCTTGCAGACAGTACCACAGTACAATTAGACATGACATTGAAGAACTTTGTTGCAATATCGTCACCAGTCACAGTGTCTTTTTCCAGCACTTATTAAGCATAATGTTTCCCCACACCACCATATCTATCCCTTTCAAGAACATTCTCGCAATGGTAAGTAGTACCACTTTCATGCCAGATCAAGTGTTGTATAGAATCGGAGGAAGACTAAAATGACTTTCATCTGTAAAGAATATACTAGTCCATTGGTGTCTTGTCCAATTTTTATGGATGCAACACCACTGAAAACATGCTTTATGATGAGCTGTGTATAAAGGCATGGACCTGGGCATATAGGCCACCTTGTTGCAGACATCTTGCTGTAGTTTGTGGAGATATCGCATACCTATGCTTGAATGGAGCCAGCCAGCCATGGTGCATCGATTACGTCTTGCTGTTATAACCAAAAATCTGTCTTCATGCTCCATGGTAAAGCGAGGAGACCTCTTCACAAAATGACTGGAACACACTTCATTGGTTTGAAATGCTGTCCAGAGCATGGATTCAATGCTATGTGAGATCCCTAACTCTGTCAATATCAGTAATTCTGCAGCCTTCAAGCTTTCCAATAATTGTTCCCCTTGTGAAATCATCTAGTGATGCCTTTGAAACATCACAAGACATCCAAGTTTTGCAGTCGTGCCCCTTTTCCTTTCTTGATTGGGATATCCCCGCGCACATATACGATCAGAGGTTCGTAATTTTATGAAGGGTCAGGGTCAGTTAACATGGTCAGAAATACAAGCATGAAAGGTATCAAATAATTTTAATGGATTCATTATTAAATATAATACAGGAACAAAACATTAATACTCAGTTAAACTCTTGCTTTCCTCTTACTCTCTCTCATTCTTAAAACAAACATGGATTCTAAATCTTTACAATTCAATTTTCTCAACTTATCTGACATTTTAGTTTACAACTCATTAGGCCTGCTAGGCATTTAGCACATTGTTGGTTTCCCCTGAGTGGGTCACGACAAAATATCTAATAAACTAATAGTTCTTAAAATTCAGTCCAGAGGTATAGAGTTATTCACATAAATTTCAATTCTTCATACTTCCCTTTATCACAAATTCGAAATACACTCTCTTCCGTACTGTTAGTCAATTTTCTCTAAAAGGGGCTAGAAGTACTTATCTTCAACTATTTCGGTTTCTCTCGGGGTTTTTTCCATCTTTCTTTGTTTTGGAATTCTGGCTACCTTGATTCTACCGCCACGTGGGATTCACGTGCTCTTCCTGAATCGGGCGCTGTTTCTTTGCTATGGATTTATGTCAACGCTCTGTGGTGGTGCCATGCTGGAACTTCTTGAAGGTCAGCTCTTAAAAATAAGAACTGAACCACGATGAACACTTGAAGCACACGGTGAGAATACAGGAACAAACAAAACGGGGGGGGGGGGTCAATTCAGTGTTGCGGGTTTTATACGCTCCTCAAGAGTGCAACCTTTCCAAGTTTGATTTCTCCTATCGTCCTTCCGATTGGTCCTCGACTAGGTGACCTCACCGATCCTCATACGGGGCTTTCCAATTCCAGGAATGTATGTATCATGAAATTTTCTCAGATGTAACACCCACTGATGCTTACGTTGCTCTTGTAGCGTTAGGGCGACCTTTGCCCCAACTTGCCGAACAATTTGCATCCTCTTATGTGTAGAATATTACTGATAATTTCTCTTCCAATTGCCCCCTTTTGTAGACTTACAGTTACATTTGATATATACAGATACACATAGAACTTCATTTTAAACAGTTCTAAATTTAATTTGCAAGATGTTATTTCCTTTAAAAACATAGTTACACTGTGCTAAATGATAAGTATGCTCAATTTATGGTTATTTTCTGTTAGACTCTGGAATGGTGACGTCATGTAGAATGAGGTCGCCTGTTTCAGATCTAACACTGGCAAATAAGTCAGCTTGTGCTCTTAGAGAATACAAAGACAAATGTAAGAAAACTAAACACTGTGTAAAACTAGCTAAACAAATGTCATGGGAGGACTTTGGCAAGAACATAGAAAATAAATATCAAGGTGGCAGCAAAATATTCTGGAGGTTGTTGAAGAAGCTTAGGAATGGAGGAAAGAGTGCTGTAAAAGGAGTTAGAGATAATAAAGGTGACATGAAAACTGGAGAAAAAGATATCCTTGAAGTATGGAGTAATTACTTTGAAAAACTGCTAAATGAAACAAGCAGTGATGACAGCACAGTGGTAAAAAACACTGACCAGGCATGCAGTCAGGAATTCATATACATACTTGAAGTAGAAAAAGTCATCAAAGGCTTGAAATTGGAAAGGCAGCAGGAGTAGATGATATTCGACCAGAAATGCTGAAGTATGGTGGTATAAAAGTCTTAAAGTGGCTGCACTGCATAGTTCGGAATGCCTGGACAGAGGGACGAATTCCCGATGAATGAACTAGAGCTCTAATAGTATCCATATATAAAAAGGGAAATAAAACTGAATGTCAGAATTATAGAGGTATTTCCCTACTGAGTGTTCCTGGTAAGATATATGTAAGTATACTTGATAAAATAAAAATAAAAAGAAATACATAAGCAATGTAATGAAATATGGTGATCAGGGTATGCCCCCGAAGAGTGGAAAAAATTGGTCTTGGTTGTTCTTCATAAGAAAGGCAGTGCTTTAGAATGCACCAATTACAGAACTATTGCATTGATGAGTCATCTTGGCAAAGTGCTGATGAAAATACTAACAGAATGCCTGAAGGAGCATATGGAGGCACATCTTCCGCATGAGCAAGCCAGATTTCGACAACATCGAAGTACAGTCCAACAAATACTCGCACTAAGACTAATAGCAGAGAAAGATCGAAGAAAGAACAAAAAGATATACTGCTGTTTTGTGGACTTCCAAAAAGCATTTGATAATATTGACCAAAATATAACATGGGCTGTCTTGGAATCCTATGGTGTGGATAATAAATTGATCTGCCGCTGAAAGATATAAGCAGCCAAGCATAAGCAAAAATCAGAATAGCAGGTGAGACTGGAGATCGGTTTGCCACTAGTCAAGGCACAAGACAAGGGGGCCCAATATCACCAATCATCTTCATCACACATCTGGGAAGAACACTAGATAAGATTAAAGAAGAAGGTGGAGGTATTTCAATAAATGGTATGAGAATAAACTACCTCTGCTTTGCATATGACATTGTACTGATTGAAGAAGACACTGCAAGGCTGGAATAGACATTGTAAACGCTATACACAGAAGGAAAAAGATATGGACTAAATGTCAACTTTGAAAAAACTAAAACAATGATATTCGGTCAACAGGAGTTACTGAACAGAGTTACAATAGATAGATTTCAACTGGAAAATGTGAAACACTTCACATATCTTGGATGCCACATGACGCATGACGGCTATTTTTGGTGTTGTACTACCAAGTGGTCATTTATACTTGGATTCGCTGATAGTTTTTCGGTATACATGAAACTCATAGATTCGTAGTTCTCGATCTTAGAGTTTTGCTTACTGGCAGTTGAAGAACAAGGGATTTGTATCCCCTTAATTATTATTAAGGATGCCAGAAAAATAGCCATTTGGCTTTCAATTTATGCTATAATATACAAACACACCTTTATGGCATTCGTATAGTAAAGGTATGTAAGTTCTTTTCACTTAAACCTTATTATCTTCCAGGTCTACCTACTCACTGATGAGACCTCAAAAAAGGTTGAAACTGGTCTGGGTAGTGACCTCTCCTCATAATGTAATTACAGTATTACATCCCCTAGGGGCTGTGTTTTTACATTATGAGAAAATATCAAGGTTAGTGAGGGAGCTTGCTCCACCTTTGCTTCAAATTGCCTTGGTGTTGTACTACCAAGTGGTCATTTACACTTGGATTCGCCGATAGTTTTTCAGTATATATATGAAACTCATAGATTCATAGTTCTTGATCTTAGAGTTTTGCTTACTGGCAGTTGAACAACAAGGGATTTGTATCCCCTTAATTATTATTAAAGATGCCAGAAAAATAGCCACTGGAAAAAATTTAAAGATTTCTACATCCCCTGAAACCTCCATATCACCTTTAAAAAAACCAGGTGTTTACAAAATTTATTGTTCTTGTAGCATCTGCTACATAGGACAGACAGGAAGCTGGGGAAATTCGCATGAACGAACACCAAAAGGATGTGCAAAACAGAAGAGAACACAAATCAGGTCTAACTTTCCATACCACTTCCACCGGCTACAATGTACTCTGGCAGAAAACAAACGTGTTGTACATAGAAAAAAACTGTAACATGAGGAAATTTAAAGAAGCTGGAAACATGCTTAAAATGCCAACACAATGCAATAAAAATCAAGGATTAATTCTCCAGCAAGTTTGGTCAGCTTTAATAAAAATATACCTCAATCAGAACCTCGGACATTATGAACGTGAACAACATAACATGGCATCATCCAGCATTGTTTAAACTCAGCACTGCTTTGAATCTGCATTTTGATTTTTAATTTTATGAACAGTCAGACAGCTACCACTGTATAGTATGAACTATTACTAATAATTTCTCTTTTCTATGTGTTTTAAACTTTAAGTTACCTTTTACCCCTGAAGATGTAAGTCAAACGACTTACGAAACTTGTCGGGTCTTTTATTAATTCATTGTGTTTTATATAGCTTATTAAAAACATGTGGTCCAATTACCGGAATATGCCATGTGAACTTCTAAACCACAGAAACCTCCATTTACAATTTTTTTTTTTTTTTTTTTTTTTTTTTTTTTTTGCTTTTAAGAAAAAAGGCAAAATATTTTTTATTTTGAGTTTTATCTGCCTATTCTAGGGGTACATGTTGACTGCTGAAAGTTTTTCCACTTGGTTATACTATAAATTAAAAGATACCCAGAAATTATACACTTGGTCTAATCCTTTATCCAAATGTAAGCAAATACAGTTTACACCCGAAGTATTTTCAGGAATGGGGCAACTCATGGTAAAGGTGGTATATACAACTTCACATCACTTGCCTTAGTATCCCATAATGCAAAGCACATCTCCTTGCAGACATTTATAATGCTATGCATTATGGGAAGCGACACTTCTGCATTACTTCAACCATGGTATCACCTCTGGGTATGGCTCCATTATTGTTGATAGTGATATCTTCACACTGGTTCAGGATGCAAGAGTATACAGAGGATCTGAAACAGGAGGTGATCATCACCATTTGGTTTCAAGCAGGATAAAACTGAATAACATATTGAAAAAAAAAGGATATGAGAAACTTTTAAAAACAAAGTTGAGCAGTTTTCAGGTGAAGAATAGATTCAAATACACAAATATTCAAGAAAAAATGAAAGAGTGAAAATAAGAACTAATATACACTAAACTGTACTCAGCTGGCATCCATCCTACAAGTCAGCTCATATATGGCCAATTCCCAAGAAAAAAGATGAATGTCTACAATCACACTATTGACCTTTGCTCTCACCTCAATTTTGTCCAAAGTAATGGAGAAGGTCATCAACAGTCAGCTACTCCAATGCTTGGAGAACTACCATCTAATTACTGACTGCCCAGCATGGATTTTGCAATCTAGATCTACAGAAGATTCCCTAGTCTACATCACCCACCTATGGAGAGTCTGTAGCTCAGTCAGTTTCAACAATGCTCTTTGGTTAAAACCTGGGTTTGAATCCCATCCAGGACACAAAGGACTTTTCATATGAAAGCGAGTTAGCCAGTCTCATACAGAGGTGGCAGGGGTCTTTGCTCCCAGAAACTTGAGTTCTTCATTCCACAAAACAAATAAAAAAATATGGTCTCATTGCCTGAGTTGCTTTGGCCATAAATCAAAAATAACTGCTTAACCCACCTATAGACTCATTCCATGGAAAGGTTTGGGGAAACCTGTGCCATTGCACTTGACATCTGTAAGGTTTCTAATAGGTTCTGACATCAAAGGCTTCTCAACAAATTACCATCATATGGACTGCCTTCGTTCTTATGTACAAACAGAATTTATTATCAAATAGTACATATATTTTTCTACGTTATGTGCTGAATATAAAATAAGGATAACTTTCACATCAATTTTCAAATGCTACATTCTAAATAACACTAAACATAATTTGATTAATATTCTTGCCTGATTAAGGGCTAGGGCTGCAATAAAAGCAACTCCTTTTCTTACTACAGTTGCACCTACATCTCGTGCATTCTTTACTAGTTCAATTGCATATTTATAAGATTCAGGAGTATTCTGAAACAAAATGAAAATTATGTACATAAAAGCTGGATTTTAGCTCAACACATTAAAATTATATATATATATAAAAAAAAAAAATCTTATTCATGAAAGGTTGTAAACCTACCATACATTTAGCATTGTAGGTGAGAGAGGAGTTAAATAATCCACTTTCCATGCTGTAACCACTACACATGAGACTTTTTCAAGCTGCTGACTGATTATCTTTAAAGCTAGATTTTCTGTAACCCAAATATGCATACAGTGACATCACCTTCCCTGGGGACTTCAACATTCACAACTCAGACTGGCTTCCCTTCTTTAAATATAACCCCCCACCCACCCACCCACCCACCCACCCACCCACCCACCCACCCACACCACACACACACACACACACACACACACACACACAAGAGGTCTCAAGACCTATAACATGACATTAACATATAAAGGAAGTGATGCAGACACACAGTGGGAAAGGTATCTATTGATGTGTTTTTTTGAAGAGCTGGAGAAATTGTATGGTACAGGAAAGAATGTTCCAAAGGACAGAGGTATATGGAATGAAGGAAGAGGATGGGAAGTATATGGTATATATGGATGTTAATTATTAGTTGACCATGTTTATACATGATTTGAGAAAAGTTGAGGAATAGTGGTATACAATTCAGTGGAGAGAATCCATGTAGAAACAGAGCATGAGAAAATAAAGGGAAGTTAGTGAGATAAGGGTCATGTATTAAATGAACAGGCTCCCTTCTGGACACAATCAAGCATTCTGAGGGAAGTCTTGGAACACCACCCCAGATGTGAGAAAGATATTCTAAGATTGGAACAATTTCCAGATTTAAAAAGCGTTAGGAGTTGAGCAGAAAAAAAGTACTATTTAGAACAAAAAAGAATAATAAACTATTTTGGAGGCTGAAGATGGCTATCTATGCGATGTGTTTAAACCAGGATAGGCTAACTATGAAAGTCAGCAAAGGAGAGAAAAAACTGATCTCAATTGATAAGCAGAATGCTAGCAAAAATGAAGGATAGTGTGACATGGTTTTTCATCCAGGAAATAAGGCAGGTTTAAAGTTTTCAGTGCCTTAAACATTAATCTTCTGGCCACTTGAAAATGGCCAGAAGATTAATGTTTAAGGCACTGAATATAGTTAACTGAAATCATATCACAAAGTTTTGTAAATGATAAAAGGAATGGAGTATTGTCATTAACAAAGCTATGAATAGAACTGGACATTAATGACAGAAGATCAAAGAGAAATAGAAGGTACTGTAATTAGAAAAGCAAGATAATCCTCTCCACTCAATCTCTTCTTAACCAGTTCTTCAAAATATACTGCTGATATCAATTTTCTCTTGGTAACTCAACCTACAATCTCATCCGGGTAACCTTTTGTCCTGAACATCTTTCACCCTTAAAATTCCATGTTCTTTGGTTCCAAAGAGGATGACTTCTGTAAATTCTACTACCCCTTTTCTCATTGATTTTTTTTGCTCTTCTAATCCAAAAACTTTCTTGGGAAAGAATAACTGAGGAATGAAAACCATCTCTTCCCACTCTAATCAATCCCCGAACCATTATCCCAGTTTTCCAACAAGGCAGTCCAATATAAAAAATTCAGTCTTAGCAAGTGTATAGAAATCAAAAATCCCAACTTAACACTCAGTCTATGCTGCATCATCTTCTAATTGCAGGTCATGGTCACAACTTCTGTCTGTCCATGTTTTCATCTTCTTCAACATACAGGTGTTACTGTTGTATCATCACTTAGAGCCAATGCCCTTGGCATCATTCTTCTCTTTCAACTGACCTTCTTCTCTTCCACATGACCAAGGCAAAGTATTCCCAATGCTTTACCAAGCACATCTACTCATTGCATGCTATTCATCAATAAATATATAAGAAAAATTCTGAATAATATGGATATCAACAGACTGCTGGTGCTAATGGTATCCTGCTTGAACTGTCCTAAAAATGTATGCTCCAGAGTAAATTTCCATCTTATACTACCTTACATACAATCTTGCATTCTCATCTGGATTCAATCCTATTACATGTAAGCAAGCCAACATTCAATTCCACCACCCCCCTCAAAAAAAAAAAAAAAAAAAAAAAAGCAATAAAGAAAAGTCAGAGGTCTGCCGAACAATTGCTCCTTTGACTTCATTGTAGTTTTCTTTAACACGTTCGCTGCCAACTATGAGTATACTCGTAGTTGGTATATGAGCCTCACAAGCCAACTACGAATATACTTGTATGTCGATTACCGACCTCCTATACCAAGTACGAGTTAGTATAAGTACCTTAATTTTGACCCTTCACTTGTGAATAAAGTGGAGAACACGTCTGGGGGCTTGGTAGAAGGGAAATAATTTAGCTAAAATATAGCATATTATATATGTGCCTCAAAAGCCAACTACAAATATACTCTTATGTCAATTATCGACCTCCTATGCCAAGCACGAGTCAACTCGTAATTTGTAAATCAAATTAAAACTAATAAAATCAATAAAAATAATAAAATTAAATCAATAAAATAAAAACCAATTTATTCAAATTACGAATGATACACTTTAAAACAATTTTCCACGCACAATGGTGGTTTTTCCTGGCAAAAAGGACAATAATAACATGTTTCGCGTAGTTGTTTGTTTCGTGTACATACTCAGCATGGCTTTGTCAGGCGATTCTTTTTTTTCAGCAGGTGGTAAAATTTGAAAATAATGAAGATCCCGAATCCTGCTGATATTCTGTGCTAAATTTTAACGCAGTTATTGCGTTTCCAGATATTATAAAATTTATGTGCATTTCGAATGTATATATCAAAAATGCGTATTGCCAATTTCTTTGGCCATGTAATTGTCTTTCGTAAGGCGGAATAGTAAGAAAGCATTTGATCAGAAAGATCGATGCCTGACATACCCAAATTATAGTCCCTAACGATATTTAGTTTTAATTGAATTTTACCATTGCGATTTTTCGCTTCAACCATTTCAAATTTGTGCATATTTGAAATGGAAAGAACTTCCCTCTTATCCTTCCATTTGCGATGATGAATTCATTAAATTCATCATTGCTCGTATTAGCGTGAGCTTCTAATTCTTTATCAGTAAGATTTCTTTTACTGGTCATGGCAAAACTGAAGGTTTTTAGAGGCTAGATGCAATAAACACAGTCGTCAGCGCATCTAATATATAGGTGGGGGTGATACGAGATTACTTGTAGTTGGCGTATGAAACAAAATTCTGTCTGATAAGCTGGCTACGAGATTACTCCTAGCGACCTTGAAGACGCGAAAGCGCTTGGCATGCAGGAACAAACTATGCCCGAGGAGCATGGCAGCAAATGTGTTAAAGTAATGAAGAAAGTCATTAACAGTCTAATTTGTCACCTAGACAACAATTATTAAGTGATCGCTAGTAGGGATTCTGCCACTCTCAATTCACAGATCTCCTTGCCAACACCATCCAGCTTTAAACAGTGTCCTATACAAAAAGTTTGAATAGACTTGTGGTTGTTATGGACATTTTGATCAGATCTAGTATGATACAAAGACTTATTTATCAAATTGCCATCTTGCAATGTACTGCTCACCTTTTGCAAGTGGCTTTCCAATTTCCCCTCTGGTTGTTCACCATATGCCATAGTAGATGTGTCTTCCTTTCTTCTAAAGGTTTTCTTACCAAAGATGAATATCCTCAGAGCTTTGTGCTTTTGCTCACACTCTTCATTCTATATAGAAATGACCTTTTCTTCCCAAAACTTGAATCCTATCCGTAGATATTATGATAATGATAACAACTTCCAATTGTCTTTTTCATTTGACAAACCACTTGCAGCACCAACCTTCCCTAACTACAACATGCTCCATAACCAATGCTTTAAATGCCGACTTCTCCTTGCCCCCAAAAATATATCACCAGAAAAATCATACTTCACTTCCCTACACCTTTGATAATACCCAAATTTCCACAAGACTACATCTCTCTTCTTGTACTGATTTACACATGTAGCCTTTGGCTCACTCTCACATCTATTTTACCTCCTCTGCCTACAAAAAACTATATAGTGTTTCTGTTCAAGACACTACTCACCTGTACAAACCACTTGCAGTACCAACCTTCCCTAACTACAACATGCTCAATAACCATAATCCATTCTAATACTGTATAAATCCCTAAAATTAATTCTTCACACCTTAGAATATTGTTCTCACATTTGAGATAGTGCACCAAAACTTTCCCAAAAGTGCTTGATGCTATCTAGAAAAGAGTAATTTGGACATTCTATTTCTGTTATGCCTCTTTTACAGGTGTTTTCATGAACATTGTTCTGGTGAATTGGAAAACACCATCCCTCAACCCTATAAAGCACACAAGCAACTGCTGGTCAACATCTACTCACTATCCAGCTTCAAACCTACTAAACTAACTTTGTGTCCTCTTCTTTCATTTCATCTACTTCTGTTCTTGGAACAATCTTCCTCACACCACTTTACAAAAGGACCATATCTCAAAAACCAAACACAAAAAATCATAAACAGGATCCTCCTTTCTTCTTAACTACTTGCTCTAACGTAGCACAGATGTACTATAGCGCTTGTAATCTCTTGAAGGAGGGGAAGTTGCTTTTGGTAGCAAATATATCACCTTAAAGTTTTCCTGACAGTCACTCAAACTTCAGGGTGACAAGGACCACTGATAATCCAGTGCCAGGTGTTAAAAGTAGAATTCCTCTGCTCAGTAAATAGTGGAAAACCATTATTTACCATTGCAGGTAATGGCTTTAAATCAATTCTAAAGGCCTTAACGTTTTCATTATGTTAAACTAAAAAAGTTTTATCTTAAAGATTCCCAACAGTATGTTTTCCAAACAGGTCTCTCAGTCTGTCCTTCAGTGCCCATTATGACATGAAATGCTTTTAAAAACTTGAAAATATTATTATTTTTTTTTTTAAAAAAAAAAATAACGATTCCTCTCCACATACCCAAGAGGTTGTTCAACCTATAATACATTAGTACCGTGGACGAGTAGAACGATAAGGAAAAAATAACGTGGCCAAGATTTTTATCTCCTTTAACCACCCAACTGGCTAAGATGTATATATACGTCCAGGTTACCATGGATGCGAAGTACATATTAAAATTGTAATACCATTGATATTACATTGGAATATATGATGGATACGAAGTGTAGAGGAGTGATGTATTTTATCCATATTGACGGCGACGTGGTTAAAACCCGAGTTGTTATTTTGTGAAATAGATAGCCCAGCCAGAGAATACAAGTAATTAACAGACAGAAAGTATAGAAATAAGCTAACCATCCGATGGGTTTTGAAATCCTGCATCATGTAGTGTAGGCCTGGATAAACATATTTATTCATCTAAATTTCATAAATTTAGACCTTAAAAAAAAAAAAAAAAAACTATGAAATAAGCCTAATGCATAAATAATATAACTAAAACTATTCATATTAATAATTTATGGTATTATTAAATACATCAATATTTAATATCATGGATAAGGTTCCTCTTAATAGAATCATTTCTTGTTAGTATAACTTTATTTTCTCCCCACACAAAGAGCCATACTTCCTTACAAGAGTGGAAAAACTGCTGGATTCATTTTGTAGAATTATAATAAAATTCAATATTTCAAAAGATTATTATAATAATCTTACCAGTTTATAACTGGCTGCCATGGCAAGCACCACACAGTCCCTTGGATATCTTGTACCATGTAACTGTTTATTTCTCAGCTGGTCATACACATCTATTGTATCTTGATAAAGGTTATTTCTGAACAATAGGTCCATTGCAAGAAGATATGATGAGATCTGATCAAAAAACCCATCCAGTTGCTTCAAAATAAAAGATTTAATAATATATTAAAAAAGCAAAATATGGAAAAACATTCCAACTTCAAATACATCAATACAGAATTATCAAACTATATAACTTCTGTCTTGAATGGTAACTGAAGGGGAAGCATGTCAAACAAATATAATTAACATTGCTAAGTTGTGATATTACCTGTACCTGTTTATGTAATATTTGCCCAGTGTTCAGTGGTCTTAAACTATAAATGACATTACAATGAGTTTTTTTTTATCACCAAGGTGTTGCACATATTCAATGAATGTTCCACATATTCAAATTGTTTTACATTAATACCCATCAATATAAACATCAAAAAGAATTAATCACCGTGGGTTTTGTAATGCCTTCTCTTTACCCAGCAGTCAGAGATGAGCAGAAAAAATTTTAACAGTCAGTTCTCTGCACAAATAACAGTCTCAAAAAAACAAGTCATCTTATCTGAAAAGTATTTTTCTCAAAACGCATAAATCATAAAGAGAGAGAGAAGACTACATGGAATAAATAAACAAACTGTACTAGAAACATTAAAAGACTGAACCTGAGTATGAAAACAAACAATTAGAAATGCATGTTACTTTATTATGTCAAACTAATAAGTTGTGATATTTGTTTTTAAAATAATTCATTTTGATGAATTCCAACAAGATATTCAAGATAATTTATATCAAAAATTTTATTTGGTTTATTACTGAAACAGGACAACTTGTTCATTGACACTGTTGCTGTTGGACTGTTATTGCTCTAACAAATTTCAGTTACCTGATATATATATATATATATATATATGAAATTAATTTTTTAACTTGAGGATATTGTATATTAGGGTTACCAAGTAATTTTATAAGCTTATTTAACTCCTAATCCCAAGTATGCAAACAATTAAGTTTGCGCCTGAAACATAGTTCAAGTCTAAAGATGGTACAACACCAGGGCAACTCATTGTAAAGGTGGATAACCGATGTTGAACTATGTTTCAGGCGCAAACTTAATTGTTTGCATACTTGAGATTAGGAGTTAAATAACCAAGCATATAAAATTACTTGGTAACCCTAATATATATATATATATATATATATATATGTGTGTGTATCAAAAGTTACCTGTTTGTTTTAAAGAACTACAAATTCTTTAATATCAGTACCATTTTTATATTCTTCAAATGTAAAAGCCAATTCTCTAAAATTTTTTACATAAATTGTTTACACAGGTTCAAAAGAAGCTGTGGGAAGCAGTTCTAGTTTGCCACTGCTTGCAGCCTTAGAAGCATGGACTAACAAAAAACAGTCTTCACTTTCCAGGATACCACTAAGTTTTCTTGCCAACCTTAAGCTACTTGTAATCTGAGATTAAGATGCTCCATGTATATTTTGAATGTTCAGTTCTGTAAAATCAGTAATGCAAAGTTGTTGGAAGCTTTCCACTTGGTTATACTATAAATTAAAAACACCAAGAAATTATATACTTGGTTTAATCCTTTATCCAAGTGTAAGCAAACAAAGTTTGCACCTGAACTATTTTCAGGACTGGGGCAATTCGTATATTGAAGTCAATGACTTCACATCACTTGACTTAGTATCCCATAATGCAAAGCACATATCCTTACGGAGTATTTTAATAATATCCAGAATGTTTTAATAATAAGGTGTGACACCTTTTGGCTACTTGTATATGAAAATATGACTTCTGCATTACTTTAACCTTATCACCTCTGGGTCTGGCTCCCACTGACGAGACTTCAATAAAGGTCGAAACCAGTGACCGTACGTACAATGGAATCCAAATTGCATGCAGTGGCACGCAATTTGGATTCCATTGTACGTACCAGGAATGTCAATACCAGGAATGACACGCCCTATCCTTCGTGTCATTCCTGGTATTGTTCTACTGTACTGATGATGTCCTAAGAAACCTAGGACAAAATATTTACGTAATAAAAAACCTACTACTGTGGTTCTCATGTGTTAAATTTAGTCATGAATTCTCCACAGGTTTCTCTCTATATAAACATTATACATACCCATAAGGATATGTGCTTTGCATTATGTGATACTACAAGTGATGTGAAGTCATTAGCTTCAATATATGAGTTGCCCCAGTCCTGAAAGTAGTTTCAGTTGCAAACTTTGTTTGTTTACACTTGGATAAAGGATTAAACAAGTATATAATTTCTTGGTATCTTTAAGTTTTCATAATTAAAGTATTAAATATAATTAAATTACAAGTATAATTCAAATATATGTCTTCTCAACATAATTTAAGTAAAGAATAACATCTTTTGGCTTTATTGTTCCTTAAGTGCAACATCATTATAATAACAGCTGATAAAGAACTTGCTGTTGTAATCCTGGATAGTAACAATTATTTCAGGAAGCTTAACATTTTATTGCATGATTATTCTATATACCAATGCATCTCTAGAAATCCTACACAATAATAAAGAAATAAATTAAATAAAACTTTAGATGAAGTACAGTCTTGGAAACAATAAAAAGTTCCATTATGGAACTTTTTCGTAGTCCATTATGCTAGAACTCCTTATACAATATAGACTTTCAAAAATTCAGAAAGAAATTTTTTCTTTAAGACTAGCTATAGTGTATTCAATGTCCAACTTACAAACATTTTGAACATTTGTCTCAAATTCTTTTCTCTTTTATTGGAAATTCTCCATCATAAAAACTCTGAAGGTTTCAAAAACAAGATTTCCTGGATTATATTATTACTGATTTTTTTTTTTTTTACCAGTTTTGATACAGTTTCATTTTTTTTTCTCACAGATACATTAATTATTATGGAATGATTTTATCCTAGATATAAATTTATTCCATCTTGCTAAAATTATGGGATTTTTTTGTCAAAAAATATGCTATACAAGCAGGCTACTATATGGAACACTTAGAACAACATACGCATACTGTCTTCTGTAGGGCTTCAATATGTTGATGTCTTTGCAACCAGTAACTCATCTTTATCTGCCCTCAATATCTGCCTTCACAAAATTGATTCTATCCGATAAAAATTTACTCTTGAAACATAAAACAATAAGAACCTTCCTTTCCTGGATATTCTCATTTGAAGACTACAGTATACTGTCAGTGGAATATAACCATGGTAGTCTATCAATGTACCGAAAGAAATCTAGTACAGCAAGATACACTGATGCTTCTTATCATCACTTGCCTTAGAACATCTGTGATGGTTATAAATTATAATATCACCATAAAAATAATACACAAGTATGGCCTTTATCCAGAATTTTCCCTTCCATGCATCAAAGATTCATCTTAAAAACTGGCCCAACTTCCATGCCAACTAAACATTAAAATCTCTTTTTTGTATGCTTCATAAATTATCCTTGCTCTTGTATTCTCTAAAGGATATTTTTGCTCCTCTTTCCTAGCCAGGTGCTAACATGATCTCTTTTTTCATGCAGTCTCTTGTACTATGGGCAGACGTGTACACATCCGCTTAACTGCATTTAGAAAGGCACCAAGAATACAATCAGTTCCATGAATCTCATAAATCAAGTCTTGTCAGTCATTTCTACTAGACATGTAATTCAATGGGGGGGGGGGGATAAAAGTACTACATGAAGATAATTTTTTTTCTTCATAAGATTATATAAAGAAATCTATTAAGCACTTATTTGCCAACCAAAATTGAATAGAAATGATCGCCCAAAACTTTACCAGTTTTTTGGAAAATTATCTTACTTCATGTCTCCCCACCACCAACTGTCATTTTCTTTGAACTCTCCTTCTGCTTTTTAAGATAGTATATCCTGAAACACTATGAATTTCAATTGCTATTCTATTTTATTTTGTCTTTATTAACAACTGTTATGAAATAAGAATGAAAATTTTGCGGTCATTAAATATTTTATTCTCAGAACAAATCCATCTCGTTTACTTTTATTGATATATCATGAAACATTGATATTCCAACATAATACACTGGCCTTAGAGCCGCAGTTGCTTAAGCCATAATTCCAAGCAAACATTTCATCTGGTTCAAGAGTAGTCACTGTTTCCATTTAAATGACACTAAATTAAATTAAATAACCAAAACAAAATAAGTAAAATAACTAATTTGAGACATTCATCCAAGAAATCCAAGTACAGTGGACTCTTACCATAGCAACTGCTACCATAACAAACTTAATCTGTATAACAAAGTAATGAAAAGTGCTAGTCCAATAAGCACAATTTTATGCTAAAAGTGGAATGAATACAGTTAAGTGAAATAATTAAACCATGGGTTTAATCATTCCAATATCATCAAATTCAAATCATTCCTCTGTCACAGAGACAGCTTCAGGAATACAGTATTAAAACTGTAATAACACACACCACAAAAACAAGTGGAAGAAATTAGACTCTCTTAAGATAAAATCCTATAAGGGGCATTCTATGTGTGTTTTGCTAGCCTTAGCTGTTGGTTGGGAGGCATAAGAACTAAAGTTTCTCAAATGTTGGGAAGTTTAACACAACCATAGATATATATTTAGATTAAGTCGGTGTTTTAAATCTGCGGCTGACTCTAAAAATTGTCAAGTTTGCATTTGATGTGATGAAGCAAAGTAGTTCTTCAATCTATTCTTATGCAAAGTGTGGTCAGCTAGACCCTGACTGACCATAGCTTTGGCTAATATAGTGATAATGTGTTCCCTATTCAGTCACATAGCTGAGACTTTTCCACATGCACCTCAAGTCAGCGCCCCAGAATCCAATTCACTATAGAAAGAAAATAATAATATCCTGTCTTTTCTAGAGATATTCTAATCATGCATCTTCCCAATGGTACCTTTTATCTCAGTTCACAGAAAACCCATCCACACGGGTAGATAGATACTTTACCATCATCCCTCCTCTCAACAATATGGTGTCATCAAAATCAATGTCAACAGAACCTCCAAACCTCTGTTCAACACAGGCTTCACTTACAGCCAAACTCTCCTAAATTTTCTAGACCTTTCTGTGCAATGGTACAATGCCAAAAAAGATCTACAAAACACACATAGAATGCCCCTTATAGGATTTTATCTTAAGATAGTCTAATTTCTCCTCACGTCCTCCTCAACATACAAACTATAGTAATGCTATTACTATTCTCTATATCTGAGACACCTCAGAAAAAATAGCCAAAATTTTAAAGAAATATAATTTCTGCCCTGCCTTCAAACCCCATTTATAGCTGGCTTCCCTTCTTCACTCTCCTAGGGATATCCACTTCCTCCCATGTCTGTTCCAGATGTTTATGTTTAGTGAAAGTTTATTTTTCACTTGGTTAGAGTATAATAAATTTAGTTTAATCCTTTATTCAAGTGTGAGCAAACAAAGTTTGCGTCTGAAAGTATCTTCAGGAACTGGGGTAAGGTGGTACAACACCAGGGCACTCCTTGCAAAGGTGGAGCAAGATACCAACACTCCTATCTCAGTATCTCCCATAATGCAAAACACATCTTCTTGCGGATATGTCTAATGTTATGCATTAAGGGAAGGGCCACAACCCAGACTAGTTTCGAACTTTATTGAGGTCTCTTCAGTGGGAGCCAGGCCCAAGTGGAGATACCAGGCAGAAGCATTAGCAGGTCATCTCTACCTATAGGAGTTGCAAAATGGTGTGCCACCCTTTTTGCTCACACTTGGATAAAGGATTAAACTAAATTTATTATATTCTAACCAAGTGAAAAATAAACTTTCAACATCTTTCTCTAAATCCAGAGTAATTTATTAAAAAAGGGTGGCACACCATTTGGCAACTCCTATAGGTAGAGATGACCTGCTAATGCTTCTGCTTGGTATCTCCACTTGGGCCTGGCTCCCACTGAAGAGACCTCAATAAAGGTTGAAACTAGTCTGGGTTGTGGCCCTTCCCTTAATGCATAACATTAGACATATCTGCAAGGAGATGTATTTTGCATTATGGGAGATACTGAGATAGGAGTGTTGGTATCTTGCTCCACCTTTGCAAGGAGTGCCCTGGTGTTGTACCACCTTACCCCAGTCCTGAAGATACTTTCAGGCGCAAACTTTGTTTGCTCACACTTGGATAAAGGATTAAACTAAATTTATTATGTTTATGTTTACATGGCTCCTTGTTCTTGCAATTTATATTATGGTCAACCAGGAGATCTGCTAACATGTGCCTAGATAATACAAAAGATACATCTAGCACCACAATTGTGGTCAGTCAGGTCTACTGGATACTAGGATACTATGCACGTAATCAGATGGAATAAAACTATTATGCTTCACTGCAACAAACATAAACATGAAAGACTTTTCATAGAATCAGCAGTAGATTTGTTAAACCAGCTAATATTAGTAAATATAGTTGTGTTAAACTTCCTGAGATTTGGGAAACTAATTCTTATGCCAACAGCAACCTATAGAGGGCACTCTTCATAGGACTTTAGATTAAAATAGTCTAATTTCTAGTTATGTGTGTATTATTACAATTTCAATATTGTATTCCCCAAGATATCAGAAATGAGTATAAATCAGCACCTAAGCCTAAATACAAGTTATGCTTAAAGAAATTCTCTATAGCAAACTATCCATTCTACAGGAATTTGCTATAGTGAGAACTGAATGTAATTTAGCCAAAATTTTGTTAAAGAATCCACTTCTTTCCCCCCCTTCTAATAACAAGTAGATAGGTTCTCATGAGGCTAGGTAAAGAATATTAATTTAGCATTCATCCATCCATCATCAAGTTTCTTTCATGTCATGGTTTCTGATATGTGAAGAATTGTCTATGGCAAAGTGCAATGCTTTGCATATATTAAATATATATCAGAGCGTATCAATTTGGAACAAATTATATCCTTGAACAATAGACAAGACCTAGAAATAGCCGAGAGTAATCAAAGCCTGGTTGGCCAAGTAGTTAGCACACCCCTACAACCGCATAAAAAAAAAAAAAAAAAACAGAACTAATCAAATCGGTGATCAGGTGGCCAGAGGAAACAACCAAAAAACAAATACCGTATTATGCCTGCACTCACATTATGACCTGCCAAAAATACACAAAACAAATACACCACTATGAATGGTTGAAGGAATCAACAGCTTTAATTATCACTTAGCCAAGAAGCTAGCGGCCACACTTAAGGAGTTGGAAGGTCATTCTCCCCTCCTACACAAAAAATACACAATACTTCATAAACAAAATTAGAAACATCACACTCAACGATGAACATTTATTAGTCAGCTTTGACATTACTGCCCTTTTCACTAATGTCCTGATCAATGATACTATTCTTCTCCCTACAAAACATATTTCCACCCGATATCATGGTCCTCTTTGCCCACATACTCTGCTCTGGGTATTTCTCATGGCAAAATAATTTTTACCTACAAAAAGAAGGTACGGCCATGGGCTCACCACTCCTTCCCCCCCACCACCAAGTAGCTAACTTTTAAATGGAATACGCCGAGCAACAAGCTCTAGATTCTGCCAGCCTAAAGCCTGGCTCAGATATGATGATGATATTTTTGCCATTTGGCCCTATGGCCACGAAACATGAAATTCATTCCTAAGCCACCTGAACAAACAACACAAACGTATCCAATTCACCATTGAGATTGAAAACAACAACTGTCTTCCTTTACTAGATGCACTTGTCACACGTCTTCCCTCAGGCTGCCTCTCCTTCACAGTCTACCGCCAACCTACACACACAGGCCAATACATACATAAAAATTCATACCACCATCCAACACAAAAAATAGGAGTCATCAGCACCCTTAAACACAGAACGTTAACAATTTGCTCCAATGAACAGGTTCTAAACCAAGAATTTGAAATTATTAGCCAAACCTTAGTAAAAAATGGCTTCAATAAAAAAATATAAAAATTTGCTAAGAGATAATTACATGATACAACATGTTATAGAGGGGACAAGGGATTTAAGTGTGTTGGATCTGATAATAGCATCAGAAGATGTGCAAATAACCAAGGTAGTCACTCTGCCCCGAATGGGGGAGAGCAACCATGCAGTCTTGTTCTGGGAAATTGCCATACATGGAGTTCTCTGTCAAGAAGGGGTTTATGTTCAACTATAACACTGGTGATTATGAGAGACTCAGGAGCCATCTTGGAACAGTGCCATGGCTTGAGAAGCAACAAGGAAAGAATGTCAGTAGTGCATGGCAAGTGGTTAGCGATTACTTGAGAGCAGTAGTATCAGACTGCATACCCAAGGTCAGGAGGATAAACCAAGTTGGAATTAAGTGGATGAATAGGGATATAAAGCAAGAGCTACAAAAGAAGAAAACATTGTGGAAGAAATATAAAGAAAAAAGTGATCAGCATACTCATGAGCCATACAAAGTGCAAGCAAGAAGGGTGATTAGTGTTGTAAGGAAGGCCAAATCAGATTATGAGAGAAAATTAGCCAAAGGCCAAAGTAACCCCAAAAGAGTTTTTTTGTTATGTTGCAAGTAAGAGGTAAAATGACTATGGTAGAGTGATTTTTAAGCAGTGCTCATGGTAGGAAGGTGACTGTAACCAAAAGAAATGGTTAAGTTGCTGAGTGATCATTTTGCGATTTCACAGTTGATGGTGATCCAGGTGGTGATTTCACAGTTGATGTTACACATGTGCATATCAACATTGACAAAGATGAACAGGAGGTGTTGAGCATATTAAAAAATATGAATGTGAACACAGCAGGGTGCTAGATGGCATATCAGCCCTTGTATTATGTGAATGTGCAAGAAAATTGGCACTGCCTCTGACGAAGTTGTTCAATCTAAGTCTTGGCTCTGTTAGGTTGCAAGGGAGTGGAAAGAGGGTAACAGTACCATTGCATTAAGGTGGCTCCAAGACAGCAAAGGTAGCAAACTACAGACCAATTAATATATCAGGAGTGGTTGTTAAAGTATTGAAAAAGTTAGTGAAAGGTAAAATACAACAGTGGGTGGATAGGGATGCGATACTCTACAGTGGGCAGCATAGTTTTGTAAATGGTAAGTCCTGTCTTAGTAACTTATTCACATTTTATAATAAAGTTACAGCAGAACTAGATAAAGGTAATGGCTTCACCATGATACTTCTCAACTTTGCCAAGGCATTTAATAGAATACCACATGGAAAACTATTACAAAACTGGAGAAGATGGGAATGGATATGAGGCTAGTAGCATGGATTGGGGGGGGGGGGGGGGATGAAGGCAACTAGAGAGTAGTGTATATATATGGTTGAGTGGAATCTAGGAAAATGATGGTGACTAGTGGAGTACCTCAAGGTCGCCAGTACTAGGGCCACCATTCTTTAATTTGTATATCAATGACATGGGGAAAGATTTAAGAGGGGATATTCAGTTGTTTGCTTATGATGCAAAACTGGGGAGAGCAATAGCTGATAAAGGTGATGTAGATATCCTGCAGGATGATTTAAATAAATTGGCATTGTAAGCATAGGATAATAATTATCAATTTAATGTTGCAAATGTAAAGTTATGCACTTCAGGTTGAAAAGGCTGGATATTATTATTATTATTTGACATCTCCAGGGAGTCCAAAGACTCATTGAGGGAGGGCACCTGCTCTACAGTTCTCTGTCTCCACCATTCAATCCACTAACTGACTGTAACTACACCAATGCCATCTACCGCTGACCACCACCAGACAATCACAAACATCCATGCCCACGGCAGGATTCGAACCCACAGCCTTTTGGCTGGAGAATGGATACGCTAACCACCTGGCCAACCAGGCAATATGGTGTATCATATTGATGAGGATAGGGACTTGGGGATATTGGTAGGTGAAGAGTTGAAGTTCAGAGGGCATTTAGTAAAACAGCTCAAAGGATTACTTGGATGTTTAAAAGCATGCTAACAAGTAAAGATAAGGAAGTTATTATCCCTCTTTATAAGGCTATGATTTGGCATATCTTGACTACTGAGACAGATTTGGTCACCTGGATTTCTTCGGGACCAGGAGGTGGTAGAAAGGATTCAGAGACGAGTGACTAAGATGGTGACAGGTCTGTGGAATACTCCCTACAAGGATAGGTTGAAGGTTTGTGGGTTACAAAATTTAGTTGATAGGTGGAAAAAGGGGAAATGATAGAAATTTTTAAAATATTAAAGTGGTTTTATATAAGATTGATGCAAGTGAAAATTTTCAATATATGACAAATAGTCAGAGGTGTGCAGAGCAGATTTTTTGTATGGAAAGTTGTGAACAAGTGGAATGGATTGGTTGTGAGTTCCCTGACGGTGAATGGAATCAAGGAACGGTATGATAGAATGTGTGTGTTTACTGGTTAATTAGAGTCTCTCACGATGAGTCTCTGGACTCCATAGAGATGCTGTAAAATTATAATAATAAATAATTTTTAAGTAACTATTCCAGTCATCTGCAATATCCTTGTGTTCATTCAGCATTCAACTGAATCAACTAGAGACCTAATAATGGAGCACATCATAGGTAAGTGAGAATTGGTCTCTTTCTCTGTATTCTTTATAGGCTATGGTTATTGAAGCTTTTACCTTTAAGAAAAAGGAACCATTTCTCTTTCATATACAGGAAACATCTCTCACATAATTAGCATAATGCTCAAAAAACCAGAGAGTTAGCATTTTACTCAGTTAAAAAATAAAACATAATTAAATCACCAAGTATCAAAATCAAAATTTAAAATGTCAGTTTCAAACTGATATTGACTTTAAATGTTTGAATAACTACTCATTCAATGATCATAACTTTGAATAATAAAGAAAATTAAGTAATAAAGCCAGCAATATAATTATATAAAATTATTTAACTTACCTCATCACGAAGAATTTCTAATACAATATTTGGTTTATTCAAATAATAAAACAGCCGCATTGCTACAGGGCCAAACACAAATGTACCAAACCGCAATTCTTTGTTTTGCTGATTAAACCTAAAAAGTTGTATAGAAGACTATCATTGAAAGAAATACCTTTACTACCTTAATCAGTAAGCAAACCTATATATTTTATCTGTTTATTTTATTCTCATATGGCTTACCTTTCTGTCTGAATTATTATTTTTGGTGGCACCGCTGTGAACAAAGTCACATCAATCCCACCTTGTGGTATGGCCTCTTTTCACAGATGGTATTCCACAATGATGAGTATTGACAACTTAAAAGCATATACCTGCCTTCCCTGAATTGAGGAAATGCCAACTACGTAGAAGATGACTTTCATCACCCAGTGAAATAATTACTGGAAGCATGAAATGGTTATTGCCATGTTTGATGGCAATATGTTTTTGTCCCTCTTTTTTTTTTTTTTTTTACATGCAGTGCAAGTGGTTATGTTCTCCAGACCATATTATTTAACTAGGAAGCAAGCAACTTCTCAATTCAAGGAGGGTATACAGCAGTTTCTGTGTGCTGGCTGGGAGATAGCACAGACCAAACCTATTAAAACACCTTGGAAAATTCTGATCGGACAGCAAATGCTCACTATGTCAGGGTGCACCTCGAGAGAGAGAGAATCACAGAATAGTAGCTTGCAGAGGAGCATTCCTTGTATAAGAATAACATCCACAAGTCCATTTCTACTGCATGGCCTACTACTCTATAAATTTGCCCAATCAAAAAACAGTATAAAAATGACCAAAATTCTGCAGTTAAAAAAAAAAAAAAAAAAAAAAGAATAAAAACGAGCAAATATTTTTTTCAAAATAAATAAAATAAAATATACTCAAAACAAATTCAACAAAATCCAATGTAAAACTTCCATATAGACTGTACCAACATATGGGAGTTGAATGTTATTATGAACAATTTGCACAATAAACCAGTTCTATTATTCATCACTGAACCTCAAGTGGTATCTTCTATGAATATAAACTTAAACTTTCTATTGTGCATCACATATGATGAAAAGATGCATTCGTCTCAAGTCTGAAAGCCCATTCCAAAGGATATCAAGCCTGGAATCTAATTATGTGACCTGCTTTGGATCAAGGTTTCTTTGCCCTTAAAATATTCTTAATTCTGACAACTATACTGATCTTTTTGATTATTTGGCTCTGAGAGTTGATTACATTTGGTCTAATCACCCAAACAGTGAGAAAATATTTCTTCAAGATTTCGACATTTCTAAATGGCTTCCCGCTTTCTCATGTCACAGAACAAGCTGGCAAAGAAGCTGGATTGTTCGCCGTTAGTAATGATCTAATGCAAATTTTTAACCTGCCTACTACAATTCCAGATAATCCTGATCATCCTTCCAACACTCTGAGCTTTTCTTAACCAGCTCTCTTCCAAACACACACAAGTGATATTAGCTCTTCGTTTAACACACTCTGTTTGTCCATTTTTCTACAGATAATCCTTCTTTTACCCAATCTCAGCATTGTATCATATAGCACTACAATGGTGACAATTAGAATTTCTATGGTCTTCCATCAGCATTGAAGCACTTGATCTGAGTACTCCAGCCTCTCAGAGCTTACATTACAGTCCATAGCAGCTGCAAAAAAAACATCAAATCGAAAATAGACTTTGTAAGGAGTAATGCACTAAGCTTAACTTCTGCTCAAATGGCAGTTGAGCCTTTTGGTCCTTTGCCGAGACTGCTAGGCAAACTTCTACCCCAGTTATGTTTCCACCTCTCATCCTAATAGAGCAATGGCACCGAAAGATAAAGCAAACCTCTTAGCATCAGTCTTCTCCTTCTCTTCCAACTCTTCTTTAGATGGCCAAGGCAAATCTTCTCTACTATTCCACAAACTATCCTCACAGTATGCTTCCTTCGACTTTTTGTCAGAAAGATATCAAAAAAATATTCAACAGACCTGAAACTAATTAGTTCTACAGATGACATACTACCCGACGCTAAGAGCCTGTGCTTCACAACTAACACTCATCCTGTATTGGATTTGCAAGCTGTCCTCATCTGGCATCTATCCAACAGAGCAATGTACAAAAGCTTTTAATCAAAAAGTTCAAAAAGTATGGAACCAGCCAATTCTTAAAAATGGAGATAAAAGTCAGCAGTCAAATTATCATTCCAATGACCTGACCTAAATACTCTCAAAAGTGATTAAGAAGGTTGTACACATCTAGCTTCTTCTCTACTTAGACCCAGTGAGTTAATTAGTGATCATTAGTATGGATTCTGCCATATATATGCTTTATACTAAAAACGTGACTTTTAGTTACTTCAGCATGCATTAAACATCCTGTAGTTATTACACCACGCAGGATACTTATAGTACTTAGTAGTACAGTAGTCTTCTAGTCTTTGCTCTGAAGGATGTAGATGCTGCATCTCAAACCTACCTGTGTTAGTTTAGACTAGGACAGTTTTCTGTCTGATGGTTTAATAACCCTTGGCTGGCAAACAGATTTAGTGCTACAAATGGGCCTACCAATGTGAAGGTGCTAACAGAGAGTAGTTAGTTGCTACAGACTTACTGGAACTCACCTGGAAATTTTGCACACTTCACACTGTGGTGAAACAAACATCAGTTCCACTAACATTTTATATTTCTGAGGTTATAGCCCTATAAGTTATACTCATGCAATCTATCTTGCGTATATCGAAAAAATGTTATCTTACAAACTTATATTTCTGAAATTTTAATGTCATATTTGCAAGAAAACATTATCAATACACACCTGTATGACCTTTTAAAAACAGGTAATACAAACTTTACACAACATTATAATTGGATTTTTGCAAAACACAACATTATATATATCCTACTGTTACAAAACAAACACTGATACTCATTACTGTTCACCACATATCACTATAGCTGACTCTCACTGCAACAAAAACGAGTTCTCAGAAATGGTTTATTATAATGGACAATGAGGAACCATCTCATGCTAATAAAGGAAAAACAGAAATACAATTAAAGAAAAAAAAGAGTTGACTGTTAAAAATTTTCTCATTATCTAAATGAAAAGAAGATAACTAGCATCCAGTTCAAGAATGGTAGCCATGAAATTGAAATAGTGGCAACCAAATGTAAAAAACTAGAAAAGAAAACTAATAATGGCACCCGTCTTGATTAAATTTATATCTTTTCTTCCCTTATAAATAGGATAATTTAGGTAAAACATCTTAACATTAACATGTTAGATTATAATCCAGTTCTATTTTGCTCTGCTCATGGAACAAGCAGAGATCAGTTTTGGATCACGGAGACTTACACCAAATTTCCCAGTGATCTTTTTAACCAAATTTCAGACTTCTGTTCAAGCTGGAATAATGTTACTTGGAAAATGTCATCATCATCATCATCAAATTCCTGCCATGTACCCTCAAGGGGTGTACAGGATATGATAGTACTACATGAAAAAAATTACATCATTATTAATTTCCTATCTACAATTTTCCTCCAAATCAGTCTGTTACTTGTCAACACTCCAACATTATCAGCTCTTCATGACTTATTTTTCACGGTATTAACAACACCACAAACACTTTTATCCACAAGGATGTTTTATTAACGCTAATATTTCTGGCAAGTCGGGACATGCTTTGGACACTCCTTCACACAGGATTAGATGGAGGAAAACGAACGTGCTATTTAGGAGTCGTTATAGATCTGAAAGATTATTTTTTGAGTCAGCAATGGCTTTGAAGAATTCTCCCAACCTTAACAAATATGATTGCATTAATTTGCCAAAAATTTGGGAGACGGTTATCCTAAGAAAAACTCCTGGATAACTGCTGCTTTTTTTTTTTTTTTTCGTTAGAGGGCGCCAAAAATAGGACTTTAGATCTTTTGTCTTTTGCAATTATATTGTTTCACTCACTCACTGTCGCGTTTACATGTGTTTGGGCTCTGATGATGCTGAGTTGAAAATCAGCAAAATATTAGCATTAATAAAACATCCTTGTGGATAAAAGTGTTTGTGGTGTTGTTAATACCATGAAAAATAAGTCATGAATAACCATCAACGCCTAAGCTTATCAGTTAGATTATCAGCTCTCATATTTCTATCGTCTAAAGCACTTCGTACTGTATCAATCCACCTATATCTTGGTCTTCCTCTGGGTCGTTTTGCTGACAACCTGGCAGAGAACACTTGTTTTGCTAATCTTTCCTCGCCCATTCTGTTTAAGTGACCATACCACCTGAGATTAGCTCTGCTAACGCATTCCTGGATGCTGACAATGTCAAGTTCTTTCCTAATATCCTCCTTTTTAATATGATATTGCCATTGATGCCATCTGTTCACGCCTATAATCTTTCTCAGGACTCTCATATCTATGGTCGCTAGTCTTTGGTCAAGTGTTTTACTTCTGACCAAGCTCTCAGATCCATAAGTTAAAACTGGTTTGAACACTGTCTTGTATACCGCTAATTTAGTGTTCCGACTAATTTCTCTCTTATTCCATATGAATTTATTCAATTGACTTCCCACCATACCAGCTTTGCTGATTCTGTTGTTTATTTCTATATTTAATTTACCGTCTTCAGTAAAAATCGTGCCTAAATAAATGAAATGTTTTACTTGTTCCACAGGTTCTCCATTCACAAAACAGTTGACATTTTCAATGATTCTGCCTATTTTCATTGTTTTTGTCTTTTTATTGCTGACCTTCATACCATATCTATTACAACAGCTATTCAATTTAGACAGATAATCTTGCAGACTTGTAGCAGATTTATTTAGATTTATAACATCATCTGCATAAAGCAAAGAGCTGACCATAACATCTCCAATTTTGATATCATGTTTAATACTACTTTCCTTCATAATGTGATCCATATAGATAATGAATAATAGAGGGGATAATGTACATCCTTGTCTCACACCAGATTTAACATTACAGCATCTTCCTATACTTCCTTCAATTCTAACTGCTGACTTACAACTCAAATAAAGACTAAGTATTGCTTGATATAATGCCCCATTGACACCATATAACTGCAGCGTATTGAATAGCTTCTCTCTTGGCACCTTGTCATATGCCTTTTCCAGATCGACAAAAAACTCAAATACAGATCTTTGTTATATTCCCATACTTTCTCAACTATTGTCGTAAAGTGAAGATCTGATCCTGACAGCCTCTATTTGGCCTGAATCCAGCTTGTTCTTCACCAAGCTTTTATTCCACAATTCTTCTCAACCATTTCTCAAGTATACTTGCATAGATCTTGCCAGGAACACTCAGTAGGAAAATACCTCTGTAATTCTCACATGCAGTTTTATTTCCCTTTTTATATATGGGTACTATGAGAGCTCTACTCCAATCATTGGGAATTCGTCCCTCTGTCCAGGCTTTCTGAACTATGCAGTGCAGCCACTGTAAGACTCTTATACCACCATACTTCAGCATTTCTGGTCGAATATCATCTACTCCTGCTGCCTTTCCACATTTCAAGCCTTTGATGGCTTTTTCTACTTCAAATATAGATATGTATTCCTGACTGCATGCCTGGTCAATGTTTTTTACCACTGTGCTGTCATCACTGCTTGTTTCATTTAGCAGTTTTTCAAAGTAATTACTCCATACTTCAAGGATATCTTTTTCTCCTGTTTTCATTTCACCTTTATCATCTCTAATTCCTTTTACAGCACTCTTTCCTCCATTCCTAAGCTTCTTCAACAACCTCTAGAATATTTTGCCACCTTCTTGATATTTATTTTCTATATTCTTGCCAAAGTCCTCCCATGACTTTTGTTTAGCTAGTTTTACACAGTGATTAGCATTCTTGCATTTGTCTCTATATTCTCAAAGAGCACAAGCTGACTTATTTGCCAGGAACTTTTGGTATGCTTTCTTCTTTTCCTTCACTGCCTCTTTAACTTCCTGTGTCCACCAGGGAGTTCTGATTTTTTTATCCTTACAGACAACCTCACCACATGCCTCTCTGGCAGAATCAATCAATGTTTTCTTCAGAGTTTGCCACTGAATCTCCAAGGTTTGATTCCTGTTCTCAAACTCTTTTATTTTATTTTCAATAATCTTTCTGTATTTTAGTCTCCGGTTCACATCTGAGAGCTGCTCAACTTTTATTCGCTTTAAAACTTTCTTACATGTTATTCTTTTCAATATGAAATTCAATTTTATCCTGCTCAAGACTAAATAGTGATCACTTCCAATTTCAAATCCTCTGTACACTCTGGTGTCCTGCACCAGGGAGAAAACATCACTATCAACAATAACATAGTCAATGAGACTTTTCTTATTCCTAGCCTCTTCTCTCCATGTGAATTTGTGCACATTTTTATGTTGGAACATGGTGTTAGTAATAACCAGTCCATGTCCTGAGCAGAAATCCAACAGATATTTGCCAATATTATTAGCTTTGCTCTTTTCTCCAAATTTTCCCAAAATATTTTTGTATGTCTCACAATCATTTCCTACTCTGCTATTTAGATCCCCAACAAGTACCAACTTTTCATTTTTCATTGTGTCATTTGCTTTTTCTAAAGCCTCAAAAAATTCCTCCACTTCTGCCTTAGTAGAACCTTCTGTGGGACCATAGCACAAATAAGTCTCATTGTCCAGTTCCCCATTCTCATATCTGCCCACATTACTCTACTCGAGACTCACTGCCATTCAAGAAGATTAGCCTTGTATTTTGTGTTGAATACTATGGCTACTCCTTCTTTTCCTTGATTGTCATTGCCTGAATATAACATTTTGTATTTATTGCTCAGAAAGATCTCACCAGTTTTGGTCTTTTTTGTTTCAGTCACCCCTATTATGTCGATCTGGTACTTATCTAATTCCTCAGCTAGCTCCATTTCTTTGCCATTCAGGCTTCTTACGTTGATAGTACCGATCTTTAACTCTGATGATGTTGAGTTGGGGTTTATTTTCAGATTTGTTCCAGTAGCTGACTTTTCGCTGTTCGCCCTGGTTCCCTGGCGAAAACAACGGGGGGCCTTGTTTAACTGGGCGATGCCACAGCCGGCATGAAATTTTGTCATGTTGTACCATCATTCTATATTTTGGTTTAACCAATAAGAATACAATTTGGTCGGCTAAATCCCAAATTGCCAGCCCATCCTCGTCCATTCAGTATCCAAGTAGATACCCAACAGGGTGCACCATGAGAAGGTGAGGAATTGGACATTAGGTCGGAAGCCCTGGTCGGCTCTCCACATTCCTTTAAAGGCTATGTGGAGGTCTCCTCTCAGTTATACAGCTTTGACCCTTAAGCACCACCTTGGAAAATGTATACTTGGTTAAAATTCAAACAGGCAATAAAACAGAACAGGATTGAATGGGGAAAGGAAAAGGCTTTCCTCAAAAGAAAAAAAAATTGAAATACCTGTATAAAGAAACTGGTTCATAGCAAACCAATCCAACAGTAGAGAATGCAGCAACGTTAGAAACATCACAATTGAGATAGAAGTGGAAAGCAGAAACAAGTGGAAGAAAGAAATTTTAAAATAAGAATAGAGCAGCACTTAGCAGACAGCCCTTCAGCTGCATTCTTCAATAAACAGTTCACCAAATTCTACAAAGAAACATCTTCAACTTCTTTTAAAAAGACTATGAAAATCTGTTTGAAGTCAATAGTATTGTATGAAAGAGTGCAACTGTGAGTAACTCTTGGAACATTTAATGAATTTCCTGTTCATATCCAAGATGGGCTCAACAGACTCTGCTGCAGCTGAAGTTATCACAGCTTATAGAGAATGCCAGACAAGGAAATCTCTAGGATATGATGGCTTAGAGATAGAACCTTCCCACTAGGCATGGGATTTTATTCTTTCCATTCTATTTAATTCTTTTCTCTCTACAGGATACTTACCAAGTGAATAAATAGCAAGCAATACTGTCCTCAAAACAGAAGTGGAAAGCAGAAACAAATTTTAAAATAAGAATAGAGCAGCACTTAGCAGACAGCCCTTCAGCTGCATTCTTCAATAAACAGTTCACCAAATTCTACAAAGAAACATCTTCAACTTCTTTTAAAAACACTATGAAAATCTGTTGGAAGTCAATAGTACTGTATGAAAGTGTGCCACTGTGGGTAACTCTTGGAAAATTAATGACTTTCCTGTTCATATCCAAGATGGGCTCAACAGACTCTGCTGCAGCTGAAGTTATCACAGCCTATAGAGAATGCCAGACAAGGAAATCTCCAGGATCTGATGGTTTAGAGATAGAACCTTCCCACTAGGCATGGGATTTTATTCTTTCCATTCTATTTAATTCTTTTCTCTCTACAAGATACTTACCAAGTGAATTTGTAGCAAGTAATACTGTCCTCATTCCAAAACATAATAGAGATTATAACTTAATCAACAGCTAGAGACCTATTTCTCTATCTGATATTGACTACAAGATTTTTTTCCACATTATTAATAATGGGCTCAAAGTAGGAATATGGTATGCACTTAAAACCAAACAGGTGTAAATTCTACCAAGCAGTAGAATTTAACTGGTTTCTGCTACATGATCTACTCCATCTAGTTAATATGAAAAAGTAGCAAACAGCAGTTACCAGTAGACCTAACTCGAAAATTTGATGATGTCCAACATCCCTTTCTATTCCACATCCTCCAGCAAACTGGTGTGGACAAAAGGTCGCTATCTTATTAGAGGAGCATATGCCAATTCAACTACCTCACCTTCTAGTTATTGGATTCCTACCAGACCCTGTGAAAATTCAAAAAGGAGTCAAGCAAGGTTATCCTCAGTCCATTGCTCTTGCAAGAAGTTGACATTCTTTCCATTAATAAAAGGAAAGCTTGGTTTATTTATTTATTTTTTTTTATGTGTGGTTCCCACCCACAAAAGGTTATTATAAACCTATAGCACATTTTGTACTGTGGATGGGTTAAGAATTTTTCCCCCAATTTTTATATATATATTTTGTAATTTATTTATTGACATAATCCAGAACCCTTGCTCTAGAGACCAAACAGGGAACTTTTTTTTCAAGCCACTTCAGCCCTACAATAAGCAGTAAGGTGGTTTCCCATCGAGCGATGAAATTCATCTTCCACCTAAAGACAATATTGTACAATGAAACCTGTGGAGAATTCATGACTAAACAAACACACATAATAACCACAGTAATAAGTTTTAGTACGCTACTGCATGTATATTGGGATTCCATTGTAATCATGTGCCCTAACTGTATGTTATTCCTAGTATTGTTTGAATTAACTGTACTGATGATGTCCTATGATACTTAGGATGAAATATTTACTTATTAAAACTTATTACTGTGGTTATTACATGTGTTTAGTCACCTAAAGACAATTACAAACATCCATGCCCCACATTGATTTGAACTTGGGACCTGTTGGTTGGAGAGCGGGTATGCTAACCACTTGGCTAACCAGGCCAGCTAAAGAAATCTTTAACACCTTTTGCAATGATCTTCCAGAGTTGGGTACTAACAATAACACTTTATTTCATAACTTACTGAAGTTCCAAGAATACCCTAACAGGAGGGATCTTGCTTGGAGAATTGCACATGATCACATTCCAGTTAATACCATCAAAGTAGAGGTACTTTAATATCAGAGATCCAATCTGCAAAATCTGTTACCGATTGGAAACAGTAGTTTTACAGCTGCTTTCTTGTGCTGCATAATTGGAACAGATTATGTAATGTATTGGCCATTCCATTACTTATAACAGAACAGGTTTTCTTTTTTGCAGTACCCTACCTGTCAGCAATGAGAAGAGAATTTTGATTTTTATAATTAATGAATTAAAATACCATTTAGGAAATGTTAGGAAAAAACATGGATTTGAAAACAAGCAATGTGGCATACAAATGCTTCACAATATTATGGAAATTTTTATTGTTCAGTCCAATTATTTTTGTGTTTAGAAAGAAGCATTCTCGGAGATACCAAACTTTTGGCTAAGTGGTGTAGACCACCCTTATCATGCACCATTCACCAGGGAAGGATAAAATTCTGATAATTTTAATATATGAGAGGTTTTTTAAAATGATTCTGTGCTCTTATAGTCAATTGCAGGAATGACTGGAGAGCAATTCCAGGCAGAGAAGGTCAACTCGAGGTGGTTAACTTAGCTAAGGCTAATCACTTGAGTAAGTCATCTTTGAACTTGGTTTCCATTGGTCTTTTGGTTGTTCAGCTGCATGAGATGTGAAAAAGAAAAAAACTATATCTTTTGGCTACATGATGATATAAAAGAGTTGAGGTCTTTTTTTTCTCTCTCTCTCCTACTATTCCTCTGTCTTTTCTTTCTTCTAATACTATCAGGCTCTCTTGCTCCCCCCCTAATCTAACTACTCTAGTCCTATAATGAATACCCCATTACTTTTTCATCTCAATAAAGGTTAAACTAGTCTGGATGGGTAGTGCTCCTTCCCATAAGGCATAGCATCATACATGAAAGGATGTGTGCTTTGCATTATGGGATAGTAATGCAATAAATGTGAAGTCATTCGATTCTATATACAAGTAGCCTAGTTGGGAAGAAACTTCACTATCGTGTTTGCTTGCACTTGAATAAAGGATTAAGCAAGGAATATAAATTTCTTTGCGCTTTTAATTTAACCAAGTGAAAAGATTTCTAAAACATTGATTGATTCAGCTAGAGAGGAATGTGGTGAAGTTGTCTGCAAAGATAGAAAAATAAGAAAATCATAGTAAACACATAAAGTTAAAAAAAGCAGCAGTTGTTTGTTTAGGTGGCTAAGAAAAGTGTCCAGTGTCTAGCGGCAATGGGGCCAGATCACGAAAACATCGTCAACATATCTAAGCCAGACTTTGGGTATCAAAGCAGAGGAATCTAGAGCTTGTTGCTCAAAATGTTCCATATAAACACTAGACATTTTCCTTAGCCACCTAAACAAACAACACAAACAATTCACAATTGAGACTGAAAAACAGAACATACTTCCGTTTCTAGATACACTTGTCACAAGTCTTCCTTCTGGAGTCTTTCCTTTACTGTTTACCGGAAACCGACACATACTGGCCAATATATACCCAAACTCCTATCACCACCCAACACAGAACTGAGAGGAGACCTCCACATAGCATTTAAAGGAATGAGGAGAACCGACCAGGGCTTCTGACCCAATGTCCAATCCTCACCTTCTCGTGGTGCACCCTTTAGGGTATCTACTCAGATGCTGAACGAACGAGGATGGGCTGACAATTTGGGATTTAGCCGACCAAATTGTATTCTTATTGGTTAAACCAAAATAAAAAATGATGGTACAACATGACAAAAGTTCATGCCGGCTGGGGCGTCACCCGGTTAAACAAGGCCCCCGTTGTTTTCGCCAGGAAACCAGGGTGAACAGCGAAAAGTCAGCTACTGGAACAAATCTGAAAATAAACCCCAACTCAACATCACCAGAGTTAAAGATCGGTAATATCAACGTAAGAAGCCTGAATGGCAAAGAAATGGAGCTAGCTGAGGAATTAGATAAGTACCAGATCGACATAATAGGGGTGACTGAAACAAAAAAGACAAAAACTGGTGAGATCTTTCTGAACAATAAATACAAAATGTTATATTCAGGCAATGGCAATCAAGGAAAAGAAGGAGTAGCCATAGTATTCAACACAAAATACGAGGCTAATCTTCTTGAATGGCAGTCAGTCTCAAGTAGAGTAATGTGGGCAGATATGAGAATGGGGAACTGGACAATGAAACTTATTTGTGCCTATGGTCCCACAGAAGGTTCTACTAAGGTAGAAGTGGAGGAATTTTTTGAGGCTTTAGAAGAAGCAATTGACACAATGAAAAATGAAAAGTTGGTCCTTGTTGGGGATCTAAATAGCAGAGTAGGAAATGATTGTGAGACATACAAAAATATTTTGGGAAAATTTGGAGAAAAGAGCAAAGCTAATAATAATGGCAAATATCTGTTGGATTTCTGCTCAGGACATGGACTGGTTATTACTAATACCATGTTCCAACATAAAAATGTGCACAAATTCACATGGAGAGAAGAGGCTAGGAATAAGAAAAGTCTCATTGACTATGTTATTGTTGATAGTGATGTTTTCTCCCTGGTGCAGGACACCAGAGCGTACAGAGGATTTGAAATTGGAAGTGATCACTATTTAGTCTTGAGCATGATAAAATTGAATTTCATATTGAAAAGAATAACATGTAAGAAAGTTTTAAAGCGAATAAAAGTTGAGCAGCTCTCAGATATGAACTGTAGACTAAAATACAGAAAGATTATTGAAAATAAAATAAAAGAGTTTGAGAACAGGAATCAAACCTTGGAGATTCAGTGGCAAACTCTGAAGAAAACATTGATTGATTCTGCCAGAGAGGCATGTGGTGAGGTTGTGTGCAAGGATAAAAAAATCAGAACTCCCTGGTGGACACAGGAAGTTAAAGAGGCAGTGAAGGAAAAGAAGAAAGCATATCAAAAGTTCCTGGCAAATAAGTCAGCTTTTACTCTTACAGAATACAGAGACAAATGTAAGAAAGCTAAACAGTGTGTAAAACTAGCTAAACAAAAGTCATGGGAGGACATTGGCAAGAATATAGAAAATAAATATCAAGAAGGTTGCAAAATATTCTGGAGGTTGTTGAAGAAGCTTAGGAATGGAGGAAAAAATTGTGCTGTTAAAGGAGTTAGAAATGATAAAGGTGACATGAAAACAGGAGAAAAAGATATCCTTGAAGTATGGAGTAATTACTTTGAAAACTGCTAAATGAAACAAGCAGTGATGACAGCATAGTGATAAAAAACACTGATTAGGCATACAGCCAGGAATACATATACATACCTGAAGTAGAAAAAGCCATCAATGGCTTGAAATGTGGAAAGGCAGCAGGAGTAGATGATATTCGACCAGAAATGCTGAAGTATGGTGGTATAAAAGTCTTACAGTGCCTGCACTGCATAGTTCAGAAAGCCTGGACAGAGGGACGAATTCCCAATGATTGGAGTAGAGCTCTCATAGTAAACATATATAAAAAGGGAAATAAAACTGAATGTGAGAATTACAGAGGTATTTCCCTACTGAGTGTTCCTGGCAAGATCTATGCAAGTATACTTGAGAAACTGTTGAGAAGAATTGTGGAAGAAAAGCTTGGTGAAGAACAAGCTGGATTCAGGCCAAATAAGGCTGTCAGGATCAGATCTTCACTTTACGACAAATAGTCGAGAAAGCATGGGAATATAACAAAGATCTGTATTTAAGTTTTGTCGATTTGGAAAAGGCATATGACAAGGTGCCAAGAGAGAAGCTATTCAATACGCTGCAGTTATATGGTGTCAATGGCGCATTGTATCAAGCAATACATAGTCTTTATTTGAGTTGTAAGTCAGCAGTTAGAATTGAAGGAAGTACAGGAAGATGGTTTAATGTTAAATCTGGTGTGAGACAAGGATGTACATTATCCCCTCTGTTATTCATTATCTATATGGATCACATTATGAAGGAAAGTGGTATTAAACCTGATATCAAAATTGGAGATGTTAATGTCAGCTCTTTGCTTCATGCGGATGATGTTATACTTCTAAATAAATCTGCTACAAGTCTGCAAGATTCTCTGTCTAAATTGAATAGCTGTTGTAATAGATATGGTATGAAGGTCAGCAATAAAAAGACAAAGACAATGAAAATAGGCAGAATCATTGAAAATGTCAACTGTGTTGTGAATGGAGAACCTGTGGAACAAGTAAAACATTTCAGCTACTTAGGCACAATTTTTAATGAAGATTATAAATTAAATATAGAAATAGACAACAGAATCAGCAAAGCTGGTATGGTGGGAAGTCAAATGAATAAATTCATATGGAATAAGAGAGAAATTAGTCGGAACACTAAATTAGCTGTATACAAGACAGTGTTCAAACCAGTTTTAACTTATGGATCTGAGAGCTGGGTCAGAAGTAAAACACTTGACCAAAGACTAGAGACCGCAGATATGAAAGTCCTGAGAAAGATTAGAGGCATGAACAGATGGCATCAATGGCAATATCATATTAAAAATGAGGATATTAGGAAAGAACTTGACATTGTCAGCATCCCGGAATGCATTAGCAGAGCTAATCTCAGGTGGTATGGTCACTTAAATAGAATGGGAGAGGAAAGATTAGCAAAACAAGTGCTCTCTGTCAGGTTGGCAGGAAAACGACCCAGAGGAAGACCAAGATATAGGTGGATTGATACAGTACAAAGTGCCTTAGATGATAGAAATATAAGATCCGATAATGTTGGAGTCTTGATAAGTAACAGATTGATTTGGAGGAAAATTGTAGATAGGAAGTTAGTAATGATGTAATTTTTTCATGTAGTACTGTTATATCCTGTACACCCCTTGAGGGTACATGGCAGGAATTTGATGATGATGATGAAAAACAGGGCTTTGAAGATCTGCTCCAACGAACTAGCTCTGAAAGATGATTTTAAAGTTATCAGCAATACTTTTCTAAAAAATGGTTACAGCCAAAACACTATTAACAAAATTCTCTACAAGACCTCAATAAAAAAAACAAAGATAAATCAGACTACAATAAAACTATAACCATTCCTTACATTAAAGGGACATCAGATAAAATAAACAGAATACTACAGAAATACAATCTCAGAGCCACCTTTAAAACTCCTGCAAAATTAAAAAGCTTACTTAACTTATCCAAAGACCCACTCCCTCCACTGGCATATATCGTATTTATTGCACCTGTAATCTACCATATATAGGGGAAACAGGACGTACAATTCCTATCAGACAAAAGGAACATAAACGACATATTAAATATAATAACTATGGTGAAGCTGGCCTTTCTGATCATGCCCTGAACACTTTACAGAAATTGCCTGGAAAAACACCAGTTGTTTATATCACACCAAAACATGGTATGAACGCAAATTTAAGGAAGCCTGTGAGATTCTTATCAACCACCCCCAATCTGAACAATAATGATGATCTAAAAATCCCAAGCATATGGAAAGCACATATTCTACCCACAGAACCTTCTCCCTAAGAATTAACTATAAACAGAACTGTAGATAATCCAGAATCCTAAATCTAATATAACAATTGTAATGTTAAAAACAGGACATCATTGTTACTATAAGAAAGAATGTTTTTCTCATGTTAGCTTAAATAGAATTTAGCTTTGATGTAGTTTCTAAATAATTAATTTGTAATTTTATCTGTATTTTTTTTCCACTAGAGGTCATGCCAGTAGAATAACCAGTGATCAAATCATTGTTTCTTTAACTTACTGTGTGAAATATAACTCAGTTTGTCCTTATATATGCTCCAAATGATGACCTTAATACGAAGGTCGAAATGTAGGGAAATTAAAATAGTTATTTATGACACGGTTGTCAAGTGTATTATTTCTAAAATAATAAGTATATAGGTTATGTGAGATGGTAAAGATTAATACTCAAAAATTTAAAATGAGGGTGACAGTCAATGAGTCTGATAAAATCTGAGTGTACAGGGCTCAGACAGATTACGAAAATGGTTTATAATTACTGCACTCACTGGTGAAACAAGAGCAGCTAATTAAACTATGAATAATGATATGCCTATGTGTAACCAAACTTACACATAGGCATATCATCACCCTCAATAGGAAGAAGTGCATAAGTTGACTATGACCTATGCAGAGCTAAGCAAGAACAACTTCCTCTGTTTGAACCCTGTGCAGGTCGGAGACCATAATTTAATTTCAGGCTTAACTTGGTAGAACTTATCATTAGTCTCTCTCTGTTCCAATATAACAGCCACCAGAATACAAGTTTTTGCTTAATAATCTTCCATAATCTGTGTATGGTACAGGCAGATGGTGGAATCTTGAAAAATGAGCTGACCTAGCGGCAATATCTATAGCCTCGTTTCTCTTTCCTCAAGCATGGCTTGAAATCCAACAGAACAAGCATACATGGAAGTGTGGCATCCATAACTGAAACAGGAGGTATTAGATTTGAGAAAGCACTGGATGTTTCTGCAACTCCAATGGCCCTTCTTATTGCCCAAAGAGAACTTCACAAATCTCAATATATATTATGCACCTTTGGTATTGATGTAATATGATGTCTTTTAGTGCAAGATCTATCACATACAGCTCAACTGTAAAGTTTTACACTGTAGTGGGATCTGTGCAGATATAGTTTTGTCTGGAAAGAATTAAGATCCCACTAGGTCCTCTGACTGTAAATCATCTGCAAACACAGACACAAAATCAGAGTATTCAGTTTTGTGAGCTTTGAAAAGCAGCAGGATGGGTGGAAATTTTTGGTTTCCTGTTGAAACAAAAGCTACACGCTGGTATGCGAGATTACTGAGGTGAATGTGTTTGGTGCCATCTGAGCTGTTGTTTAAGTGTTGTCTATGTTGGTTGTTTAAATGTGACACTTAAAATGGAACTTTACAGCTCTCTCTCTCTGTTGGTTATAGGGTTGGTAGAGGGAAAGTCCCACTCAGACTTGAAAGATTTGGTTAGATAAGTAGTTCTAGATATAAAAAGGGATATTCCCTCTAATTCATTATTCCAGATCTCCAAACGGTGTTATATGCTTTTTCCATATCAGAGAAAACTGATAACAAATGCTCACATTTTAGGAAGTAATCTCTAATGGATGCCCCATCCAGACTAGACGAGTAGTAGAATATTTTTGGAATCCAGACTGCATTCTGGAAAAAGGCCATTTTTTTCCAGACTCTTGCACCAGCATCTGGTCAGCATATTTAGGATGCAGTTATTTGGGAATTTTTGATCTTTGCAGGATAGCCCATTTTGTCAAAGTAACGTGCGACTTTTTTGAGAACCAAGGCTTGAATGGTGGGAGTTTGGACTGGAATTGGGGATGAAAGGCTTCATTCCTGTGAGGATGATTTCTGTTATTCGTACTAAATCGAATATTGCATTATTCGAGGTTACATTTATCACGACCTAGCTATAAAGAGTAATACAAAGTCTATATTTAAGTTGTATGTGAGCAATTAGAACTAACGGAAATACATGAAGACAGTTTGATGTAAAATCAGGTGTAAGACAAGGATGAATATTATCTCCACTCTTATTCATCATTTATATGGATTACATTATGAAAGAAGTGTACAGTCATTAGGCTTTATATTCAGGTTACCTATCGTGAAGTTACCTCAACACAAACTTTGTTTGCTTTGGATAAAGGATGAAACCAAGATATCATTTCTTAGCATCTTAAATTTATAGTATAATCAAATGGAAAAAACTTTCAACATTGATCTCTAATCCAGAGTATTTTAGTAATAAGTTGTGACCCCTTTTGACTACCTGTATATAGGAAATATATGACTTCTGCAATTACTTCATCCTTGGTATCTCAAGTGGGTCTGGCTCCCACTAATGTGCTTTCCATGGAGGTGGTTCTGCTGAAGTGAATGCTTTCCCTGAAATATAAGCGGCTCTGCTCGTGGTGGGGGTGAGCCTGCCATTGGGCAGAGCCACTGCTGAGGGTTCGTCTCAGTGGCAGGGTGAGAGCCTGTCGCTGAGTAGAACTACAGCTGAATTAAATAATCCTTCGGGTCACACATATTGTTGGGTGATCTGAGGGATCATGAGTTTTTGGAGAGGTATCCCTGCACATAAACATACCTCAATAAAGGTCAAAACTGGCCTGGATAGTGGCCCCTTCCCACAATACATAGCGTTATACATGACTGTAAGAATATGTACCTTGCATTATGGAATACTAAGGCAATTGATGTGAAGTCATTAGCCTCTATATACAAGTGGCCAAGTCATGAAGTTACTTCACGTGCAAATTTTGTTTTCTTACACTTGGATAAAGGATGAAATCAAGAATATAATTTCTTCATCTCACTAGTGTATAACCACGTGAAAAAAACTTTCAACGTTGATCGAAGCTGTAGTGGCCCTTCTGATAATTAATAGCATTATACATGTCTGTAAGGACATGTGCCTTGCATTATGGGATACTCAAGCAATTGATTTGAAGTCATTAGCCTCTATATGCAAATAGCCAAGTTGTGAAGTTACTTCACATGGAACTTTTTGGTTATTTATTTTTTTATGTTTCTCCCATTCATGAATGGTTATTTTGTAAACCTATAGTACATTTTGTAACATGGGTAAGATAAGGATTTTTATTTTTATCAATTTTTATATATTCTTTTGTATTTTTCATTTATTTTTTTATATCGTCTGGAAATCCTGATCTAGAGACCCCAACATGTAACTTTTTCAAGTTACTTCAGGCCTCCAATAAGCATAGCAGTGGTCTCACACCAGGCGATGACATTCATCTTCCACCTAAAGACAATGAACATCCATGGCCACAGCAGGTTCAACAGGCTGTGGATGCGAATCTGCAGCCTCTTGGTTGGGGAGCAGGTACAGCAACCACTCAGCCAACAAGGCACGTGGATAAAGGATGAAACCAAGAATATAATTTCTCAGCAAGCGAAATAATCAAGTGAAAAACTTTCGACATCCAGTGCAAGTCTCCAGGATTCTCTAAGTAAACTGAATAACAGCTAACAAATTTGGCATGAAAAGCAGCGAACTTCAACTGCATTCTCAATAGTTTGCACTTATAGAAAAAGTAAAACATTTCAGAGTAAAACACTTCACTAAAAACACACTGTTTTTAGGGAAGATGTCAAAATATGGAAACATACTACAGAAGCAAAGCAGCCAGACCATTAAACTAGCACTATAAGTCTTCAAAACAGTTATTGATGAAACAAGTTGAATAATTTCTTTGTTTTTAAAAATCTGAAGTTTGATGGCTTAAATTTAAGCTTAATGTGGCCATCCATCTACGGCCAATTCAGGAATGAAGAAATGTGGCCTCATTAATCCCACAAAGAACAGTCAGTCTGAAGTTTAGAATTTTTCATCTTATCTAAATCTTTATATAAGATCTAGTGATCTGCATATAGTTTTGCAGAGTTTTTTTTTTTTAAAATAGTACCTTTGAGGATAGAAAGAACTTAAGGGATTGCTGAAGCTATGGCTTTTGTGGAAGTTTTAATATTCCCAAATATTTTCGATCATTTTATTAATTTATTTTAAAACAAATTAATTCTAGATAACTTTAGCTTTCTGATAACGATTGCTACTCATGTTATCTCTGAGCTAGATTATGTTAACAAAGTTATGTAACTTTTTACAAATTAATCATTAAACTAATCTAACTGAATGTAGTACCTGCTCTTCCAATTAGAGAACTGACTGCATTCTACAGCTACATTATGTTCTTGAAGACCGAGCTAACATTAGTCATGTATGTTTGTTATTCAGCCATCAAATGTTTTAGTCAAAGATCTGTTCAATTCTTCATATCAAACAAGATTTCAGTTCAGGTCCCTTTGTCTTGGTGGCTGAGATTATACTATTTGATATTCTATAAAGACAGGATTTATTTATTGTTAGAAATGATAAAACATAAGATGATAATTAATAATAAAACAAAACTAGTTTTATATTTTCCTCAGGTGTTCTGATATTTCTTTTTCATCTATACTTTGGCCTTTAAGATATGACATTAATATCAAAATAATTAAAGTGTTACTGGATCTATTGTTTTATCTTTATGACTATTTCTGATTAATATGACCTTGACCTTTAAATGCCGTGACTTTTTTCTTTTGTAAGACCTTTAAATTATAACATTGTCTTATTTTATTTCGAGAGCCTGTGTAGCTCAGCGGATGTGGCGTTTGCACACCGCCGCGCTTGGCCGCACGAAGGAAGACTTGGTTTCGAGTCTAATCGGCGACTAGAGGAAATTTTTCTAAGCCTTTTTTTCGACCGGTTCCCGAGTTAGTCGATCTCTGGCACAGGCAAGCAGGTTTTTCCTCCCGGAAACTCGGGTTTTTCGTCCTGTAAACTCAAGAAAATCGACCTTAGAACCCACATTATTTCAGACATTAAATATATTGTGTTAGGGTTAGGAACCACGAGATGGCGGCACATTTGAGCCGTCTCTCTTCACTGCGTACCGCTTAATTAGTGATAGCCTTGGGCCATCTGTCTCTGATTGGGTACCAGTGGAGATTGAACTGCCCACTCAGTCTCCAAAAGTTAGATAGGGCTAAATGGCCTCGCCTACTCCCGTATACAGGAATAAAATGGCGTTAGCTGATTTTTTTTTTATTTTATTTTATTTTATTTTATTTCATTCACAAACTGATTTTTCAAGGTCATTGACATTGGTCTTGTAAAATAATCCGATCATTGGCATACTTTAATCTCATCATCATCAAATTCCTGACATAAACCCTCAAGGGATGTATCAGGATATTATGATAGTACATGAAAAACTTACATCATTACTAACTTTCTATTTACAATTTTCCTCCAAATCAATCTGTTATCTGTCAAGACTCCAATATTATCAGATCTTATATTTCAATCTCCTAAGGCACGTGTTACCATATCAATCCAACTATATCTTGTTCTTCCTCTGGATCTTTTTCCTGCCAACATGACAGAGAACACTTAATAATATTTTTGGTTTACAGATCAAGTGTTGATCAATTTTATTAACTTAACCAAATAGTTTCACCACACTTTAGCTGTTGGCATCTTCAGGGCACTTACATATAGACTGAAACAATCTCACAATTATGTGTAACTATAAAATTGACAAGAATAATTGTAAAAAACTGACTAGAATAATTACAAATAAAATAGTATCTTGTACACGCGATACGCACGTGAAACACGTGTACAAGATTAGCTAGCTGTTGCTAAGGAACTTTCTGTAGTTTGTATTAAAGTTCATTTCTTTTGTTTTTAAAGATTTGAAATTTTAAAAATAATTTAGAAAATTTTAAAAATTTTAACCCACTAAAAAGACTCATGAAGATAGTAAACGGACAGACTTTTTTGGTAACGAATTGGCTTGGAATAAGGATTCGAGAAGAAAATTACCGAATATAAAAAAAGCAGAAATACACCTATTGGAATATAGCCACCTGGAATGTGAGAGGTATCCACCACAAAATCATAGAACTGGAATCTCCCCCTTAACAATATGCAGTCCTATTGGCCTCTCTATAGTTTAACCACGTGTAGGTTAATTAGTGTTTAGGACTTTGTCCTTGTGTGAGACATGACCATTTACACATCATTCTAAAAGAGTCCACCCGATAAGCATTGACAAAATTTATATTATAACTGTGCCAGCCAATACCGAGGATAGATGTGACTCTTACCCAGGATGGCTCTCTCAGAATGGTACACAATGATTAAACTACAATAACTTATGTTCAGTACTCATTGTGTACCATTCTGAGAGAGCGCCAGCCAATACCGAGGATAGATGTGACTCTTACCCAGGATGGCTCTCTCAGAATGGTACACAATGATTAAACTACAATAACTTATGTTCAGTACTCATTGTGTACCATTCTGAGAGAGCCATCCTGGGTAAGAGTCACATCTATCCTCGGTATTGGCTGGCGCAGTTATAATATAAATTTTGTCAATGCTTATCGGGTGGACTCTTTTAGAATGATGTGTAAATGGTCACGTCCAACACAAGGACAAAGTCCTAAACACTAATTAACCTACACATGGTTAAACTATAGAGAGGCCAATAGGACTGCTTATTGTAAAGAGGGAGATTTAAAAAAAAGAACGGAATAAGTGTAGTGTGTCTTAAATTTAGAAAATTATATATGGGAATAAGAGATAACTTTAACAAGGAAGTAATAAGAATAAACAGCATATAAGCACCCAAAATTAAAGTAGGGTCTTAACACTATTATCATTTCTGACATTTTGATAGTGCTGATTATGTAATCAATAATGCTTCTTGTATATCTGTGGATGTCTTTATGTTTGAAGAAGGTGTTCATCATTTTAAGGTTATTGCTTATAGTGAAATCTCTTAATCTATTTCCATTTCTATTACAGTTAAGTTCTCCGATAGGTCCTATGGTTGGTTTATATGGTTTATTGCCAATTCTTGCGTTGAGATCTCCTATTACCAAAATGTGATCCTTAGGTTTGGTCTTATTTAACATTGACGAACTTAGCGGAAAGAACCCACGTGTATAACTAAGCAAAGGAGCCACGACTGCATGCAAGAATTTAGAGTACTGAACATAAGTTATTGTAGTTTAATCATTGTGTACCATTCTGAGAGAGCCATCCTGTGTAAGAGTCACATCTATCCTCAGTATTGGCTGGTGCAGTTATAATATAAATTTTGTCAATGCTTATCGGGTGGACTCTTTTAGAATGATGTGTAAATGTCAATGTTTTTATGAGTGGCTGTTTGAATTCATATATTAACAACAGGTCAGGCAGGTACTAAGAAACATGTTTAATAAAATAGAGAAATCATACAAGTAAGAATTATCACTAATTAATCTGAATTATTCTCAAGTAAGATCCTTGGTCCAATACTAATATACAAAACATACAAATAAACTTGCATAGACCACCATTATAAGTATCTTAACATTATCTCATCGATATCTAACACACCTTTTACATTCATGTGGTCATTGGTTATATCATTCTACACATTTACTATTAATTCCTGCAGAATAAACATGGCCTTGTTAGGCAGATAATTCTCAAACAAAAGGGCCTGGGCCAAGTTGCAGACAGTTCTTAAAGTTCCATAAAATTAGTCCACTTCACAAACTTTCTTAGGGAAACACGCTCTTTCTTAACTGGAAATCACAATACAAAAGTCTATTTTACCGTCTCTGTATCGATGCGATGTCTTTCTTCTTGCCTTGTCTGGTAATCAAGGCTTCTTCACTTTGCTTTTCGTCTGATCACCTTCGATCAACTATACGGATAGAACCTCGGCGGGAAAGGGGATATGGCTCGGGAGCATAGCCAGAATGGACGGCATCTGCTTGGTTCCTCCGTCGCATGACATCGCACACCTATCCTAGTCTCAGGAGGTAGCTAGGCCGTTCTCAAGCATTGCGACAGATGAACCAATGCCTTCCACGGCCAGCCAGGAACTTCTCCGTCGGAGCGGACTGGACCCTACGTCCAAGAGAGAGGTCAGGAAACAGGAACCCAAAAAAAAGCCATGAGTGGGGTTTGCTTGGCCTTTTTTGTTTTCGTTCTCTTCTTGGTGTTTCTTGGCTATCGTGATACCCGCCTACACGGTCACGTGGGTTTACGTATGGCGTCCAGCTCCCTCTATTACATCGCACATGCACATGTTGTGTTATTCTTGGAAGGCGCTTTAGTTTCTCTTTCCTATATACCTTCCCCCCTCTTTTGGTATGAGTAACACAGGACGGTTGAAGGTGACCCTTGAACCCTGGCTCACAGGCTTTGCTACTTCGTAATACATGAAATGGGATTCTTAAATAGAATTAACAGCTTTAATTAATTTCTATATCTGACCCACATGCATTACAGGTTAGGTCTTACAAACATTTTTATACAATTTTGTACAATTTCTTGCTCTTAATTTTGATTTATATACATAAAGTTATCCTTCTAATATATTGCCAACATGCCACATTCTCTGCCCATGTTTAAATAAAGTTGTGTCCTAAATAATTCGTGTTAAAACATTTCTTAGTTTATTCAGGACACAACAATAGATACAAGAGTATATAGAGGATCTGAAATAGAATCAGATCATTACCTTTTAATTGGAAAAATAAAATGGGAACCAAGATGGAAAACAACAAAAAAGCATAAGGAAAATAAAAATTTAGAATCTTTCAAAGTTAGACTTTTGGATGACAGTAGTATTAAAGACTTGTACCAAAAAAGAATAAAGAACTGGATGACAAGTATAAAACAAAATCAGAACATAGAAGAATGGTCAAACCTAAAAACCATATTGACAAAAGCTGAAAAAGAAAGTTTAGGAACAAAGAAAAAGAGGCCTTAGGCACTGAGATGATGAAATTTAATGTGTTATTCAAGAAAAGAATAAAGCATATAAAAACTGGCTCAACCTAAAAACAATAGAATCAAAAATCGAATACAGCAGAAAAAAAGCAATAGCAAAAGCAGCATGCAGGAGAATAAACAGAAACAGATGGAACAATTTTGTAACAAAATTAGAGAGAGAGAGACTGTACGCTCAAAAGACCTAATGCATATAAAATCCTCAAAGATCTAAGCAATGAAACTAGAGAAAAAGCAGATATTAATACCATTAAAATAGAAACATGGCAAAATTACTACCAAGATCTATGGTATGATGAAACATTCAAAACAAAAAATTACCCTTTGTAAACATCTCCGATAACTTGGAAAACATCACTCTAGAAGAATTAACAGAAGCATTAACCCAAAGCAAAACAGGAAAGGCTCCAGGAAAACTTGGAACTTATCAAATATGCAGGACTTGAATTCTTACTCTGGTTACTTAACTTTTATAATATGATCTGGAAAGAAGGAAAATGCCCACAAGATTGGACCAAAGCAATTGTTATTCCCATCTACAAAAAAGGACACAAATCTGATTGTAACAATTATTGTGGAATCAGCTTACTTAGTACCTGTTATAAAGTATATGCAAAAATCTTAGCACATAAACTAAAACGTATAGTAGACCCAAAATTAATAGAAGAGCAAAATGGATTCAGAAAAGGCAGGTCTTGCATAGACTCTGCATTTACGATAAAATTATTAATCGGAAAAACACAGAGAAATGAACATAGAAACACACATAGCTTTTATAGATTACACCAAAGCATTTGATAAAATTATCAGAGAAAAACTATGAGAAATCCTAGAAGAATATGAAATGCCAAACCAACTCTTTAGAGCCTTATATAATATATATCAAGATAATAAAATATCTGTGAAGTACAATCATTCAATATCAAGCTGGAAACCAATAAATCGAGGAGTATGTCAGGGTTGCCCTTGCTCACCAGTTTTATTTAATATATACATAGATAAAATCATAAAAGAATAGAAGATAACTAATGAAGGAGGATTCAAGATAAACCGTAACACCAGATTAGCTACTCTTCGTTTTGCTGATGACCAAATAATCCTTGGAAATAATGAAGATGAACTACAAAAATCATTATGCAGTCTAAATAATCTGATAAAAACATATGGTATGGAAATATCAACAGACAAAACAAAAGTCATGGCTTTCAAAGGTGCTAAATCCAATAAGAAGCAAAATAGTAATAAACAACAAAATAATAGAGCAAGTAAATACATTCAAATATTTAGGTTGCACAATGTCATATGAAAATGAAGCTGATATAGAACCAAAGATATCAAACTTTTTAAAAGTAATAGGCATTATAAATAAAAATTTTAAACCCAATTATGTACAAAAACACACAAATAAGAATCTACAATACAGTTGCTAAACCAACCTTACTTTATGGCAGTGAGATATGGACAATAAAAAAAGCAGACGAAAGAAGAATTGAATCATCCAAAACGAAATTTCTGCACAGAACTGAAGGAGTCACAATAATGGAAAAATGAAAAGCAGCGAAATCAGAAAAAAACTTGGAATTACAACCTTCCTAAATGAAACAGTGATTTGCTATAGAGAAAAACAGAAAGAACACATACTAAGAATGAATAGAAGTAGAATACCTAAACAAATTCTAAATTACCACCCAAAAGGTACTCAGTGCAGAGGAAGACCCTTAAAAAGATCGAATTGAGTCCGGAACAGGCCACTTGGCCTATAAGGCTGGAAAGGAAGAAGAAGAAGATTTGATTAGGGTTTTCCGTATCACTGGGAGTATTAGGCCTTGATTTCTGTTAAGGTTGACAGTAGAACAGGAGACTGTGGCTGCTTCTTTATAAATTCTTGAATGGTAATCTTCCTATAAGTAAGGGGAACAACTTTTATCCCACTTGATGACATGGTTAGTTGTAGAGAAATGAGACGATAGGCCAGAGAACACTTATTTTGCTAATCTTTCCTCTCCCATTCTGTTTAAGTGACCATAGCACTTCAGATTAGCTCTGCTAACACATTGGTGATGCAAACAATGTCAAGTTCTTTCCTAATCTCTTCATTTTTAATGTGATATTGCCACGGATGTCATCTGTTTATGTCCCTAATCATTCTTTGGACTCTCATATCTGTGGTGTCTAGTCTTTGGTAGAGTGTTATATTTCTAACCCAGTTCTCAGATCCATAAATTAAAATTGGTTTGAACACTGCCTTGTATACAGCTGATTTAGTATCTTGACTAATTTCTCTCTTCAATCGAATTATTGTGGTTCTGTGACCACATTTTTATTAAAAAAGACTGTTTTTTAAAACTAAACTAGTACTAAAAAACAAACTCGACAAGTTTCATTAGTCATCAGACTAACATCTTCAGGGGTAAAGAGAACTAACAGTTTAAAGCACAAACTATATGAAATTACGAAAAAACAAGTTCATTTGTTGGTATTATGAACATCAAAAAAGTTTGTTAAAAAACTGAATAACAGATCTATACAACCGTTAATACGTGTTAGCTGGAAACAATGCTATTTGATGTCACATTCATTTTCACTCTGTCCGAGGTCTGAACTGGGTAAATTTTTGATAAATGCTGACCAAACTCGATTTAAAATCAAACCTTGATTTTTGTTGCAATATGTAGGAATTTTTATCATATTTGCTGCCTCTTTGAATTTTTCCTGTGAAACAGTTTTTATCAAAGTAGGACATGTTTGTTCTGTTCCAGAGTACATCATGACCAGTAGAAGATGTCTGAAATGCCAAACCAAACTTATGTTCTCTCTTTTTTTGTACATCCTTTTGATGTACAAAAAAATTTGATGTTCGCTTTTGATGTTCGCTCATGTGGATTTCTCCCAATCTCCTCATCTGGCCTACAAAGCATATGCCACAGGAACAGTGAATATTGTAAACTCCTGGTTTTTTCATTGGGTGATGTGGAGGTTTTTGAGGATGAAAGATTTTGATATCTTTTCAAGTGGTAGGAAAGTCACCTTTATGTTGTACTTGTAGAGAAGTTTGGCTAATTTATCTGTATAAAAAACTTCCTTTCCTAGACATTCTTATAGAAATAAATGAAATAAAAATCATATTATAGTTTTCCATTTATAGAAAGCCAACAAACACAGGAAGATTCCTTCGTGCTACCTCACACCACCACCACAAGCAAAAAATAGGCCTCATAAAAACCTTAAGGGATAAAGCATACAGCATCCCCAGTACAGAAAAAAAGTGGAAAGAAAAAATACAATACTTAACACAAATTCTACAACTGAATGGTTTCAAAATTAAATTAATTAAGAAAATTCTCAATACAGCAACTACAAGAAACCTAAATAAACAAGACTTCAAGAACACAGTCACCCTTCCTTATATCAAGAATGTCACAGATAAATTAGCCAAACTTCTCTACAAGTACAACATAAAAGTGACTTTCCTACCACTTGAAAAGATATCAAAATCTCTTCATCCTCCGAAACCTTCACATCACCCAATGAAAAAACCAGGAGTTTACAATATCCAATGTTCCTGTGGCATCTGCTACATAGGACAGACGGGGAGATTGGGAGAAATTTGCATGAGCAAACATCAAAAGGACGTACAAAAAAAGAGAGAACATAAGTCTGGTTAGGCATTTCACACATCCTCTGCTGGTCATGATGTACTCTGGGACAGAACAAACATGTCCTACATTGTTAAAAATTGTATCACAAGAAAATTCAAAGAGGCAGCAAACATGATCAAAATTCCTACGCAATGCAACAAAAGTCAAGGTTTGATTTTAAATTAAGTTTGGTCAGCGTTTATCAAAAATTTACCCAGTTCAGACCTCGGACAGAGTGAAAGGAAATCACAGAATGCGACATCAAATAGCATTGTTTCCAGCTAACATGTATTAATGGTTGTGTAGATCTGTTATTTAATGAACTTTTTTGATGTTCACAATACCAACAAATGAACTTGTTTTTTCGTAATTTCTTATAGTTTGTGCTTTAAACTATTAGTTCACTTTACCCCTGAAGATGTTAGTCTGACTAACGAAACTTGTCGGGTTTGTTTTTTTATACTAGTTTAGTTTTAAAAAACAGTCTTTTTTAATAAAAATGTGGCCACAAAACCGCAATAATTTGACTGAACTTCTTAACCACAGAAACCTCTGCATGATTAATTTCGCTCTTATTCCATATAAATTTATTCATCTGAATTCCTACCATACCAACTTTAGTAATTCTGTTCTCTATATTCATATTTATATTACCATCTTCACTAAAAATTGTGCCTAAGTAGCTGAAATGTTTTACTTGTTCCATTGGTTCTCCATTCACAATGCTGTTGATATTTTCAAGGTTTTTGCCTACTTTCATTGTCTATGTCTTATAATTGCTGATTTTCATACCATAACTATTACAACAGTTATATAACTGTAGCGTTTTGAATAGCTTCTCTCTTGCCACTTTGTCATATGCATTTTCTAGATCTACAAAACTTAAATACAGACCTTTATTACATTCCCATGATTTCTCAACTATATGTCGTAAGTGAAAATCTGATCCTGACAACCTCTATTTGGCTGAATCCAGCTTGTTCTTCGCCAAGCTTCTCTTCCACAATCTTTCTCAACCATTTCTCAAGTATACTTGCATATATCTTACCAGGAACATTCAGTACAGAAATGCCTCTGTAATTCTCACCTTCGGTTTTTTTCCCTTTTTATATATGGGAGCTCTACTCCAATCATCTGAAATTCATCCTTCTGTCCAGGCTTTCTGAACTATGCAGTACAACCACTGTAAGACTTTTATGCCTCCATACTTGAGCATTTCTAGTCAAATTTCATCAACTCCAGCTGCCTTTCCACATTTCAGACTTTTTCTACTTGAAGTAGAAAAAGCCTGAAATGTGGTATGCATTCTGGATTGCATGCCTGTTGTGTGTTTTTTACCACTGTGCTGTCACTGATAGTTTCATTTAGCAATTTTTCGAAGTAATTACTTCATACTTCAAGGATATCTTTTTTTTCTCCAGTTTTCATGTTGCATTTATCATCTCTAATTCCTTCCCTCTTTTCTCTATTTCTGAGCTTTTTTTCAACAACCTCCAGCATATCTTGCCACCTTCTTGATATTTATTTTCAAAGTTTTCCCATGACTTTTGTTCAGCTATTTTACACAGTGTTTAGCTATCTCTTACATTAGTCTCTGTATTCTCTAAGAGCACAAGAAGTCTCTTTAACTTGCTCTGCCAACCATGGAGTTCTGATTTTTCTATCATTGCAGACAATGATAGAAAAACCATTGTCTGCAATGATATTTTCATTATTCAATATTTTCAATATTTGGCTGAATCAATATTTTCCTCAGAACTTGCCACTGAATCTCCAAGTGTTTGGTTCCTGTTTTCAATATGAAATTCAATTTTATCCTGCTCAAGACTGCTGATCACTTACACTTTCAAATCCTCTGTACACTCTATTGTCCTATACCACTGAGAAAACATGACTATCAACAAGAGTCAATAAATAAGAAGTCTCATTGACAATAACAGTCAATGAGATTTTTCTTATTCCTTGCCTCTTCATGTGAATCTGTGCACATTTTTTATGTTGGAACATTGTGTTAGTAATAACCAGTCCACATCCTGAGCAGAAATCCAACAGGTATTTGCCATTATTATTAGCTTTGGTCTTTTCTTCAAATTTTTCCCAAATATTTTTATATATCTCACAGTCATTTCCTACTCTGCAATTTAGATCCTCAACAAGGACCAACTGTTTTCATTGTGTCAGTTGCTTTCTCTAAAGCATCAAAAAATTCCACCACTTCTACCTTAGTATAATCTTCTGTGGGACCATAGGCACAAATAAGTCTCATTGTCCAGTTCCCCATTTTGATATTTGCTCACATCACTCTATTTGAAATGCCTGCCATTCAAGAAGATTAGCCTCGTATTTCAGTTGCTCTCTCAAAAGTCTCAAAAAATTCTTCCACTTCTATCTTAGTAGAACCTTCTGTGTTATCATAAGCACAAATACGTCTCATCTTCCAGTTCCCCATTCTGATATTTGTTCACATTAGTCTACTTGATTGCCTGCCTCGTATTTAGTGTCGAATACTATAGCTACTGCTTCTTTTCCTTGATTTTCATTACCTGAATATAACATTTTGTATTTATTACTCAGAAAGATCTCACCAGTTTTTGTCTTTTTTGTTTCAGTCACCCCTATTATGTCGATCTAGTACTTATCCAATTCCTCAGCTAGCTCCATTTCCTTGCCATTCAGGCTTCTTATGTTGATAGTACCATCTTGAACTGTGGTGATGTTCAGTTAGGGTGTGTTTCAGGATTTGTTCCAGTAGCTAACATTTGGTTGTTCGCCCTGCTTCCCTGGCAAAAAAAAAAAAAACAGGGGCCTTGTTAAACCAGACGATGCTCCAGCCGGCATGAAATTCTGTCATGTTGTTTGTATCATCATTTTATATTGCAGTGTAGGCCAATAACAATACAATTTGGTTGGCTAAATCCCAAATTGCCAGTCCATCCTGGTTCATTCAGTGTCCAGGTAGATACTAACAGGGTGCACCACGATAAACTGAGGATTGGACATTAGGTCAGAAGCCCTGGTCAGTTCTCTGCATTTCTTTAAAGGCTATGTGGAGGTCTCTTAGTTATACAGCTTTGACCCTTAACACTAAATATTATGAGAAAACTCTTTGAACATTTAGGTAAAACATTGTTTATATCAGTTCTAAAAAATATTAAACATTCCAAATTGTAAAATCAATTATTATGTACAGAAGGGCAAGATTTCATGTACTGATTTATTCAACCAACATATATTACAGCCACTTCCCATAATCCTCTCTCTCTCTTTCAATTTCTACCTGTATGACTGTTAACAGTGGGCAAATGCATAAAAACAAAATTGTAGGAATATAGCAAGTAAAATATCATTGCTATTTAATAAGCATAACAATTATTCACTTTTGCAAACTATGGTGAAGAGTTCATTTTTATCAAAGTTTTTAACTATGATTTATAACTTATATTGTAACTAATGATAGTACTATTTTTTCCATTCATTTTAAGAAAAGAAGAACAAACAAATACCAACCACAAAGTCATAAAAGTATATTGGTGGGTGGGTGAAACTATACTGAACAACACAGTCAGTGTTTACAAAAGCAACATGGTGTCTGTCTTTCTGGATATTCCTCCTTCACCAATAACAATTCATATCCACTGAGCCAAACTAAAGAAGATACCGGGTGACTACCATACCTTAAAATACTGAGAAGAGCTATCATTATTCAATTATATTCACAGGTTGTTAAAGCATGCTATTATTAAATAATGCTATATACAAACTAGTCTTTTGATTATTTAACATAAAAGGGATAGCTTGTCTTTTTTTTTTATTTTCATCTCATCAAGGATATATTTATCATTATATCCTTGATGACTTATGGAAAAAATCAACCCCAAGAGCTTCAACAAGAATTGTCTGCTTCGTATCTGTATGCAGAGAAGCCTTCATTTTCTGCAGTCATCAGAAAGCAGTTTCTATAGGGAGTTAGTATGATAACTGAGCATACTTAGACCCAGTTACTATCTTACCCCCAATCAAATAATTAGTCAATTTTTGTTACATCAAATTTGTAGGATATAAAGACCATGTTATTACAGTGGAAAACTTGCTAAATGTCTTTTAAAATAGCAATCTACTATGTGGCTTTGACTAACAATTTTTAATTTATTATTTCAAGAGAGATCAACATAAATGTTTGCTACTATAGTGAAAAAGGACTGTATTTTAACTCTGCTTGTGTCTTTTTAATTATTAAATTTAAATCTGAGGATATCTGTTTAACTCTGCAGATAGTCTTCTTTTTCTGTAGTCATCAGAAATAGTTCCTAAAAGGCAGCATTTCCCAAACTTTCAGTATTTATGTACTCATTTAAAATTTTAGTAACAGTAGCATACCTGCCTCCTCCTCAGGAAAAGGCAATTTTGGAGAAGTTATAATAATATTTCATTCAAATACAAATAATTATAAAGGTATGAGAGTTTCTGTGAGTTCAGTAATAAATGAAACACTGGAATAGGTTCTTCTTCATCACAAGACCATAAAAATCCAAATTTCATATAATCTTCACTGTAGTTAGGGAATTTTTCACTTCTTTTGTTGTCAAATTTTTAAAGAAACTTACAGATGGCTCACACGCTTTACTTTCATTATAAATATTTGAATCTGATGCATTAAATGTGTCCTTTTTCACAGTTACCACAATCATTTTCACTCTGTTCAGTATTTTCTGTTTGTGCATTTTAAACATCCCTTTTTTTTTTTTAACCAATGATCATTATGAAAGGATTTAAACTTTAACAAATACAAAATAGATATTAAATTTTTAATATTAATTTTTTGACTGCATTTCAAGATTTGTTAATAATTAACAGCATAACTACTAAAAAAAAGTAAGAATATTATCTACACACAGGTGGTGAAGGAATTACAATTCTTTAAATACTTTAGAACGTTACAATTTAAAATGTTGATACATAACAGGAGAAACATTTGGTTTAAAACTTCCTTTAGGTTTTTGAGTTACCAAAGAATTTTAATTATAGAACAGACCTACGCTTATCTACAACAATACAGCAACAAAAATATTAGGGAAAAAAATAAAAGGATAATCAAAATTTAAAACAAGTGCCTCATACCCCCTAAAGACCTTTGGTGTATCCCTGGGGGTAGATGTACTTTCCCATTTGAGAAACATTGCTACAAGGAATTCTCATAACTGCATGATTCCAGCACAGTTGTATATCTTACTCTCAGTTAAAATTTTCTTCATTACTTCCCATTTTATTATCACATTTTTGTTTCATATCTATATTTATACTTTGTTTAGTAATTCAATTGTTTCCAAATGGTTAAATAACTTTATACTTGCTTTGTGCCTGCAATTGATGCAAGACTAGCTGATCCCACAGGTAGTGCAAGACCAAGGCAACTCGTGGTAAAGGTGGAGCAAGCTCTGATCACTAATCTTAATATTAACCCTTAATGCCAAAATACATCTCCAAGAAGGGGATGTATGATGTTTTGTATTAAAGGCAAGGGGCCACTACCCAGACCGGTTTCGACCTTTATTGAGGTCTCATCAGTGGGAGCCAGGCTAGAAATACCAAGATTTAGTAAAGCAGAGCTTGTAAGTATTTTACCAAAACAAGTTACCATAAGGTGTTATAACCTTATTAAATAAAAATCTCAGGAGGAGATATCAATGTAGAAAGTATTTTTAACTTGGGTATAGTTATGTTAAAGATACCAAGCAATTTTAAACCTGGTTTTACTCCATTTTTGGTAAAATACTTACAAGCTCTGCATTACTAAATCTTGGTATTTCTAGCCTGGCTCCCACTGATGAGACCTCAATAAAGGTCGAAACCGGTCTGGGTAGTGGCCCCCTGCCTTTAATACAAAACATCATACATCCCCTTCTTGGAGATGTGTTTAGGCATTAAGGGTAAATATTAAGATTAGTGATCAGAGCTTGCTCCACCTTTACCATGAGTTGCCTTGGTCTTGCACTACCTGTGGGATCAGCTAGTCTTGCATCAATTGCAGTGCAAACTTGACTTTTGTCTTTATGCTTACTTGGGAAAAATGGAGTAAAACCAGGTTTAAAATTGCTTGGTATCTTTAACATAATTATACCCAAGTTAAAAATACTTTCTACATTTATACTTGCATTGCTTGGAATCTAGAAACTGACTGATTCGAGACAATCAAAAACAGCATATCTGTTTATAAAAACAAATTTAATTGAAAATTAAGCCTTATTAACCTTAAATATGCTTAAGGTTTATACCTCCTTAAACCATCTAGCATAAACTTATCAACAGTACCTTTTAAATTAGCAGAACAATAATTATCATATCTGAATGTCTAGATTTTTCACTGATAATTTAACACCAAGCTCTAGAACTGATATCAAATATATTCTAATTTTGTGAGATGTCAGAAATTTAAACACTGGTCTCATACCATTAAACAAAATAAAATATTTTAAACCTATACTGCTGAAATGCTTTACATAAACAATTTTCAATGGAAAGAATCAGTCTATTATGATGAGAAAATTAATCTCAATAATTAAGAATTCTGTACAAGTATTTCTGTTTTCCAATTAAAAGTTCACTAAGTACTTTGGAAAATACATCATTAAAATTCTAGAAGACACACACAGAAAAGAATTTTTGCATATATCTACTTCATTGTACTCTCTTCCACACTACCACCTTAAGAATAAAGCCCATTTTAAATTAAAGTAACCTAAACAACAGAATGATAAGTAGACAAAATTACACTCCTGAAGATTTTGCAACTCACCTTCAGCTCAACTGAAGATAAGCACTTTCACTGTGAGAAGTACCACTAGCAAAGAAATTAAACTTGCCAAAGAATTAGAGAAGTATCATGTGACACCACTGGTTTTACCAAGACAAAGTCTAAAACAGGCCAGGTGGTGACAAATAAGAACAAACACTGACTTTGATTGAAACATTCAGCCCAGAAACCCTGTCCGTTTTCAATACTTTCTACAGGCTATGGGGAGTTCTTATCTAATTTTCACCCATAAGAAACCCTGATAAATTTGAAAGAAAGGCAAACTTAATGTTAAAAATGCTTCAAAATTTTCTAGTGTACATCCTGATTAGGTGCACAGATATTATAACAATGTAATGATTAATATTTTATTAATAATATGAGTATGAGATAAACTTTTTTTTCTTTTTATTTGGATTTGGTCAATTATTTTTTAAATTTCTGCAGCTAGCAAAACAGTAGTAATATTTAATCTTTTTGCCACCACTGCAGGTTTCTCAAAAAAGTTTTGTCTGGAAGCAGCTTGTAGAATACGTCAGTTTCACCTGTATTAAGCATATCTTTTGCATCATAATCCTTAATTAAACATTTTGTTTTTCCTTCCAAATGTTCACAGTATCAGGATCTGCTTAGGCACTTCCACCACACATCTTTTTAAAGAACAGTCCATGATGGGTTTTAAAGTGCTGCATCCAGCCACCAGAATACTTGAAATCATCCAAACTGAGAAGTGCATGTTTCAGCTTTGATTCAAAATATTGCCACAGACAGGCACATTCTTTGTTGCATTGAATAAACTTCATCCACATCAGTAAGACAGTTTCTAGTACCAGATACTTTGGGGTACTATGTTTTACCATAGGAGCAAGTGCAGCACAATGAGTTTTGGAAATGTTCTAGATTATCACCAAAAGACTACTTTCGGGATGCTATATTTTTTTTGCCAATTCAAACTTCAATGCTCTTCCTGTCTCAATTTCCTTTAAAACTTTATTTAGTTTTATTTCAATGGTCAAAGATGACCTTGTACGTGGAAGATGTCATGGCATTAGCCCTAATTGTAAAAATAATGTTGAACAGGGCACAATTTTTATTTTGTGGAGTGAGGATACCTATATGACATCTGACAGGAACAGATATGGAGGAATATGTAGTCCTTCGTGAAGACAAATAAGAAAAAAAAGGAAGTACTATTAATGACAGGAGTTGTACCCATTTCAGATGAAGATGCATGAGGCAAATAGTGACAGTGGTTCTGAAGCAGTATGGTGTGAAGTAAAGGTGGACAGCATGAAATGTTTTAGTATGGTATTGCTATTAAACCTGGTGATGTGGAAGGCAGTGAGAAGGAATGTTTACGCAAATTGGTCTAGTTAATAAGAAAAGGGTGATCATTATTAGCAATTTCAATTATTGTAATATAGACTGAAATGAAGAGATAGCATGTGGAACCAAAGAGAATGAATTTCTTGAGTTTTTGATGGACAACTCTCTCTCCAGCAGTATGTAACAGAGGCTACACATAGATCGAAGGTCTTGGATTTGATTATCTCGTCAGAAGATATTATTGGTGATTAATTGGGTGGTGGCCTGCCACATCATCAGGACTTTTGCGAGAAAGGGTTGTATGGAACCACAAGGCATGTGATTATGACAAACTCAGGAGGTGGCTTGCAGCAATACCATGAAATGAGGGATTGGATGCTGTTTGCTCTCTAATAAAAAGCTATCTAGCAGAGGCAATGACCAAGTGTATTCCAAAAGGCAGGAGATTAAATAAGATAGGCGCAAAATATATTATTAAAGAAGTGAAGCATGCAGTTATGAAGAAAAGGGCATTGTGGAGGCAGCAGAAGATGAGTGGAAATAATTAGCTACATGAGGAATGCAAACAACAAGCAGGAAAGGTAAGGTAAGGATGGCAAAAGTGCAGTATGACCAGCAGTTAGCAAACGAGGCTAAAAAAAAAAAATCCTAGGGAGTTTTTTCAATATGTAGTTACTAGAAGGAAAAGTGATTAGGGAAGATGATGTTGATCAGTGTTAATAGGAGAATGATAAGCACTAAGAAAGAGGCCATAGTGAAGGTGTTAAATGAGCAGTTCATTAAAGTATTCCATTTTTGTGATTGTAACATAACGCAGAACTTTAGAGCAGTGGGAATGGGAGAGGAACCACTGATGGTGAGTGAGCAAGAGGTATATGAGGAATTAAATAAACTTGATGTCAACAGGACTAGATGATATATCACTGCATATCTTGAGGGAACTAGCTAGTCTCAGACTAGCCAAAGAGTGGGGGGGGGTGAGGACAAGGATTCAGAACTGGGTAGAGACAGCAGATTTCTCTTTAATGGACAACATGGGTTTGCTAACAATTCTGCCCTCTTTCCACTCCTTTAGAACTTGGGCCAATCTAAGACTGCCTGGAACATTTCCTCAAGATGTGGTGATATACCATCAAGTCCCATGGTCTCGTTGACATCACATATACTCAATTCCTCACATACCTCCTGCTCAGCCACATCAGTATACAGTACTGTCTGACCACAGATCTGAGACCCTAGTCTGCAACTTGCCAAGGAGAGTCAATTCATGCTAAAGGGGAGAATGAAATAAAGGATGTATGAATCGGTCACCAACATGTGAAATCACATGATTTATACATAAAATTTTCCAACTGTTATACAAGCAAAATAGTTACTCTTTAAAAACTACAATGTTCATAAAAGAAAAGTTAATTTTCCGACGTGTAATAATAAACAACTCATCCCACAAGACAGATTGAATACCCTATTATCGGAATCGATTCTCCTTCTTCTGACATGTGCAGAAGTGCTGAAGGGTCTCACATTTCTGGGTACAGTAGTATATTTAGATTTTACAAGGCTTTTGATAAGGCTAGTGTTAATAATTTAGCGATATGTTTATATTTAGATGTTTATATAGAGGATATTATCATAATATTAATTCTACCAGCTGTGCCACTGTATAAATATAGGATTTTTAATTATTTAATATTATCCTATCTATAGAGATGATCTCTGTTCAACAATTATTTTTAATTTCCAAACATACCTATATATTATTATATGCACAAGGGTTCACTCCGATTGTTGCAATGATCTTATTTCTCTCTTTCAGAATCCAAAAAATCACTGACTCAAGACCAAAATACAAAATAAATACATTTAATAAAACAAAAACAATATATATACACTTCAAACAACTTTACATAACTATAACTAACTACAGAATTAATTGGATCCGAGGAATTTTTTTAAAATAAACTTACATTTAAGACTAGACAAAACACTCTGTTTTCACAATGATAAAATGTTCATAGCCAGTTTCTCTCTCTCTGTCAAGGCCCTTTTCCAAAGATATATGACTTTATTCTTCAATTTCACATGATCTTTTCTCATCACTCATGTAGCACACATTAATTCTTCCTGACTTAATTCTGTCTCTTTTTAATAAAAATAATAGTTAGATCCAGCGTCCTTAATACAGATGAAACTTCCTAATCAAAGTTTTCTAGAACATTCCTTTAGAACGTAAATACCAATTTCTTCTTTTAATCACTAATGCTTATTGACAGTCTCAACTCATCCACTTTAAACAATTCACAGTTCTACGATTCCCTTTTCAGAATCTACTATAAATCTTTCAATTAGGGTTTCCTCCAATATTCCTTTTAAAACGCCTATAACAATATTTCTTTTATTTACCAATACTTATTCCACAGTAAAACTTCATAGTTCCATGATTCCTTTTTCAGAATATACTATTGATTTTCCTCTGACTATCACATAAAAAAACTCAAATTCCTCCAAATCAAAATGTCTGCCAGCTTGTGTTCTAATTTTCTTCCCAAACACTCTCTTGTTTATTTCTCCGGTACTACGATACCGAAAGCTTTCTGTCAGCTGTCAATCACACTCTCAATGAGCATGCACAGCGCACTTCATGAAAATGCAAGCTAGAAACTAAATATAATGGCTGACACGGTGTCTCCGTTAGCAACAAGAGAATGTCTTCATAAAACGCAAAACTCAATATTTTAAATTACAATAAATTTGTTTAAAGTAACACAACTATTCAAATCCGATAAGTACATAAATTTTTAACTGCTTTACATATCGTTTTTGAGAAAACAATTTCAATAACGGGCACATCGCAAGTGCCGACAACTGTTATACAAGCAAAATAGTTACTACTTTAAAAACTACAATGTTCATAAAAGAAAAGTTAATTTTTCGACGTGTAATAATAAACAACTCATCCCACAAGACAGATTGATTACCCTATTATTGGAATGGATTCTTCTGACATGCGCAGAAGTATTGAAGGGTCTCGCATCTGTGGGTACAGTAGTGTATTTAGATTTTGCAAAGGCTTTTGATAAGGCTAGTACTTAAATTTGACCAGATAGGATTGGTTAGCAGATTAGTATGTTGGATCAGAGATTGGCTATCTAATAGGTTGTGTACGGAGAGTGATATCCCAGTGATATACAGCTGTTTGCAGATGATGCCAAATTGAGATGAATTATGAGAAGCAGAGCAGATGTTGTAGCCTTCCAAGAGGACTTTGAATAGACTGTCTAAATGTGCCAGTGTGTGTGTGGGGATATCAGTTTAATGTAGCTAAGTATAAGGTTTTAAAATTTGGGAAGCAAAGATAGGATGCAGAATATAGGATTGGTGAGAATATCTTAGAGGTGGAGGGCATGTAAAAACCTGTCGGGTGATGGTGGATAGAAATCTTCTATGGGACCATAGGTACAAACAAATCTCACTGTCCAGTTCCCCATTCTGATATTTGCCCACATCACTCTACTTGAAATGCCTGCCATTCAAGAAGATTAGCCTCGTATTTCAATTGCTCTCTCAAAAGTCTCAAAAAATTCTTCCACATCTATCTTAGTAGAACCTTCTGTGTTATCATAGGCACAAATACGTCTCATCTTCCAGTTCCCCATTCTGATATTTGCTTACATTAGTCTACTTGATTGCCTGCCTCGTATTTAGTGTCGAATACTACAGCTGCAACTTCTTTTCCTTGATTGTCATTGCCTAAATATAACATTTTGTATTTATTGCTCAGAAAGATCTCACCAATTTTTGTCTTTTTTGTTTCAGTCACCACTATTATGTCGATCTAGTACTTATCCAATTCCACAGCTAGCTCCATTTCCTTGCCATTCAGGCTTCTTATATTGATAGTACCAATCTTGAGCTGTGGTGATGTTGAGTTAGGGTGTGTTTCAGGATTTGTTCCAGTAGCTGACATTTTGCTGTTTGTCCTGGTTCCCTAGCAAAAAAAAAAAAAAAACGGGGGCCTTGTTTAACCAGATGATGCTCCAGCCAGCATGAAATTCTGTCGTGTTGTATCATCATTTTATATTGCAGTTTAAGCCAATAACAATACAATTTGGTTGGCTAAATCCCAAATTGCAGTCCATCCTTGTTCGTTCAGTATCCAGGTAGATACTTAACAGGGTGCACCACGATAAATTGAGAACTGGACATTAGATCAGAAGCCCTGGTCAGTTCTCTGCATTCTTTAAAGGCTGTGGAGGTCTCCTCTTAGTTATATAGCTTTGACCATTAACACTAAAAATAACTAATATTATGAGAAAACTCTTTGGACATTTAGGTAAAACATTGTCTATATCAGTTCTAAAAAATTTTAAACATTCCAAATTGTAAAGTCAATTATGTACAGAAGGGCAAGAATTCATGTACTGATTTATTCAACCACTTCCCATAATTCTCTCTCCTCTCTTTCAATTTCTACCTATATGGCAGTTAACAGTGGGCAAATGCATAAAAACAAAATTATAGGAATAAAGCAAGTAAAATATCATTGCTATTTAAATAAGCATAACAATTATTCACTTTTGCAAACTATGGTGAAGAGTTCATTTTTATCAAAGTTTTTAACTATGATTTATAACTTATATTGTAACCGAGGATAGTACTATTTTTTCCATTCATTTTTAGAAAAGAAGAACAAACAAATACCAACCACAAAGTCATAAAAGTATATTGGTGGGTGGGTGGAAAATATACTGAACTACACAGTCAGTGTTTACAAAAGCAACATGGTGTCTGTCTTTTTGGATCTTCCTCCTTCATAAATAACAATTCATATCCACTGAGCTAAACTAAAGAAGATACCGAGTGACTACCATACCTTAAAATACTGAGATGAGCTATCATTATTCAGTTACATTCACAGGTTGTTAGAGTATGCTATTATTAAATAATGATATATATGAACTAGTCTTTTGATTATTTAACATAAAAGGGATAGCTTGTCTTTTTTTTTTATTTTCAACTCATCAAGGATATATTTATCATTATATCCTTGATTACTATAGAAAAAATCAACCCAAAGAGTTTCGACAAGAACTGTCTGCCTCGTATCTGTATGCAGAGAAGACCTCATTTTCTGCAGTCATCAGAAAGCAGTTCGCTATAGGGAGTTAGTATGATAACTGAGCGTACTTAGACCCAGTTACGTATCTTACCCCCAATCAAATAATTAGTCAATTTTTGTTACATCAAATTTGTAGGATACAAAGACCATGTTATTACAGTGGAAAACTTGTTAATGGCTTTTAAAATAGCAATATGCTATGCGGCTTTTACCAACAATTTTTATTTATTATTTCAGGAGAGATCAACATAAATGTTTGCCATTATAGTGAAAAATGACTGTATTTTAACCCTGCTTGTGTCTTTTTAATTATTAAATTTAAATCTGAGGATATCTCTTTAAATCTGCAGATAATGTTCATTTTCTGTAGTCATACCTGCCTCCTCCTCCTCAGGAAAAGGCAATTCGAGAGAAGCTATTATGATATTTTATTCAAATACAAATAATTATAAAGGTATGAGAGTTTCTGTGAGTTCACTAATAAATGAAACACTGGAATAGGTTCTTCGTCACAAGACCATAAAAATCCAAATTTTATATAATCTTCATTGCAGTTAGGGAATTTTTCACTTCTTTTGTTGTCAAATCTTTAAAGAAACTTACAGATGGCTCGCACTATTTACTTTCATTATAAATATTTGAATCTGATGCATTAAATGTCTCCTTCTTCACAGTTACCACAATCATTTTCACTCTGTTCAGTATTTTCTGTTTGTGCATTTTAAACATCCGTTTTTTTTTTTAACCAGTGATCAATATTAAAGGATTTAAACTTTAACAAATGCAAAATACATATTAAATTTTTAATATTCATTTTTTGACTGCATTTCAAGATTTGTTAATAATTAACAGCATAACTACTATGCTGGATACTGGATACTTTAGAACGTTACAATTTAAGATGTTGATACATAACAGGAGACACATTTGGTTTAAAACTTCCTTTAGATTTTTGAGTTTCCAAAGAATTAATTATACAATAGACCTACGCTTATCTACAACAATACAGCAACAAAAATATAAGGAAAAAAAAAGGATAATCAAAATTTAAACCAAGTGCCTCATTCCCCCTTAAGACCTCTGGTGTATCCCTGGGGGTAGATGTACCTTCCCATTTGGGAAACACTGTTACAGGGACCTCACCCAACAGTCCGTTTCATCCAACTGGTGTTAGCTGAATAGGGTTTAGATCAGGGTTCTGTGCAGGCCAGTCAAGTGTGGTGACATTTACGTCCACAAACTACACAGTGCTTGGGGTGTGTAAGGGTCAAAGCTATATAAATGAGAAGAGAACTCCACATACCCTTTAAAGGAATGCGGATAACCGACCAGGGCTTGCACCTTAATGTCCAATCCTCACCTTGTCGTGGTGCACCCCTCTTAGTTATCAACCTTGATACTGAATAGATGAGGATGGACTAGCAATTTGGAATTTAGCCAACCAAATTGTATTCTTATTGGCTTAAACCAAAATTTCATATGATGGTACAACATGACAGAATTTCATGCTGTACGTAACCAGTGGTGACTATGAAAATTTTCACAAAGGGCTCGCATTGTCGAGAAAAAAAAAAACAAAACAAAAAAAAAAAGCCTGACTTAGCCCTTATAATACTTATATTGTGACTTTTGTAGAGCTTGTGACAGATATGATAATTCCTGTAGGATATCAATCATTAATGCTAGATCTTTTAAAAATTCCAAATTGAGAAGTCGGTTTAAAAAGCCCTTATATTTATCATTCGATGCAAAATTCTTGCATAAAGCTGGATAATTTCTCCAGAAAGCAAGAGCCATTTGTGAACTGCAAGCTGCACATTGTGGTCCAAACACACGGCTGATCTTTAAAATTTCAATACCAAGGTTTTTTGCTATCATGTTCAATTCTTATTGATTTTTTGGTGATTTGGAAAATTTGGAGAAAAGAGCAAAGCTAATAATAATGGTAAATACCTGTTGGATTTCTGCTCAGGATATGGACTGGTTATTATTAACACAATGTTCTAACATAAAAATGTGCACAAATTCACATAGAGAAAAGAGCAAAGGAATAAGAAAAGGCTCATTGACTCTGTTATTGTTGTATAATAAATTTAGTTTAATCCTTTATCCAAGTGTGAGCAAACAAAGTTTGCGCCTGAAAGTATCTTCAGGACTGGGGTAAGGTGATACAATAGCAGGGCAACTCGTTGCAAAGGTGGAGCAAGCTACCAACACTCCTGTCTCAGAATCTCCTATAATGCAAAACACATCTCCTTGCAGATATGTCTAATGTTATGCATTAAGGGAAGGGCCACTACCCAGACTAGTTTCGACCTTTATTGAGGTCTCTTCAGTGGGAGCCAGGCCCAAACTAAGATACCAGGCAGAAGCATTCGCAGGTCATCTCTACCTATAGGAGTTGCCAAATGGTGTGTTACCCTTTTTTAATAAATTACTCTGGATTTAGAGAAAGATGTTGAAAGTTTATTTTTCACTTGGTTAGAGTATAATAAATTTAGTTTAATCCTTAATCCAAGTGTGAGCAAACAAAGTTTGCGCCTGAAAGTATCTTCAGGACTGGGGTAAAGTGATACAATACCAGGGCAACTCGTTGCAAAGGTGGAGCAAGGTACCAACACTCCTGTCTCAGTATCTCCTATAATGCAAAACACATCTCCTTGCGGATATGTCTAATGTTATGCATTAAGGGAAGGGCCACTACCCAGACTAGTTTCGACCTTTATTGAGGTCTCTTCAGTGGGATTACTCTAAATTTATTATACTCTAACCAAGTGAAAAATAAACTTTCAACATCTTTCTCTAAATCCAGAGTAATTTATTAAAAAAGGGTGACACACCATTTGGCAACTCCTATAGGTAGGGATGACCTGCGAATGCTTCTGCCTGGTATCTTAGTTTGGGCCTGGCTCCCACTGAAGAGACCTCAATAAAGGTCGAAACTAGTCTGGGTAGTGGCCCTTCCCTTCATGCATAACATTAGACATATCCGCAAGGAGATGTGTTTTGCATTATAGGAGATACTGAGACAGGAGTGTTGGTATCTCGCTCCACCTTTGCAACGAGTTGCCCTGGTATTGTATCACCTTACCCCAGTCCTGAAGATATTTTCAGGCGCAAACTTTGTTTGCTCACACTTGGATAAAGGATTAAACTAAATTTATTATACTCTAACCAAATGAAAAATAAACTTTCAACATGTTATTGTTCATAGTGATGTTTTCACCCTGGTGCAGGACACCAGAGTGTACAGAGGATTTGAAATTGGAAGTGATCATCGTTTAGGCTTGAGCAGGATAAAATTGAATTTCATATTGAAAAGAAGAAAATGTAAGAAAGTTTTGAAGGGAATAAAAGTTCAGCAGCTCTCAGATGTGAACTATAGATGAAAATATACAAACATTATTCAAATAAAAATGAAAGAGTTTGAGAATAGGAATCAAACCTTGGAGATTCAATAGCAATCTCTGAAAAAACATTGACTGATTCAGCCAGAGGCATGTAGTGAGGTTGTCTGCAAGGATAGAAAAATCAGAATTCCAAGGTGGACACAGGAAGTTAAAGAGGCAGTGAAGGAAAGGAAGAAAGGATATCAAAAGTTCCTGGCAAATAAGTCAGCTTGTGCTCTTAGAGAATACAGAGACAAATGTAAGAAAGCTAAACACTGTGTAAAACTAGCTGAACAAATGTTATGGGAAGACTTTGGTAAGAATATAGAAAATAATTATCAAGAAGGTTGCAAGATATTCTAGAGGTTGTTGAAGCTCAGAAGTGGAGGAAAGAGTGCTATAAAAGGAATTAGAGATGACAAAGCTTACATGAAAACAGGAGAAAGATATCCTTGAAGTATGGAATAATTACTTTGAAAAATTGCTAAATGAAACTAGCAGTGATGACAGCACAGTGATACAAAACACTGAAGAGATATGCAATCAGGAATGCATATCTATACTTGAGGTAAAAAAAAAAAAAGCTATCAAAGTCCTGAAATGTGGAAAGGCAGCAGGAGTAGATGATATTCAAACAGAAATGCTCAAGTATGGAGGTATAAAAGTCTTACAGTGGCTGCACTGCATAGTTCAGTGGGCCTGGACAGAGGGACAAATTCCAGATGATTGGAGTAGAGTTTTCATAGTACCATACATAAAAAGGGAAATAAAACTGAATATAAGAATCACACAGGTATTTCCCTACTGAATGTTCCTGGTAAGATTTATGAGAGTATACTTGAGAAACAGTTGACAAGGATTGTGGAAGGAAAGCTTGATGAAGAACAAGCTGGATTCAGGCCAAATAGAGGCTGTCAGTATCAGATTTTCACTTTATGACAAATAGTTAAGAAATTGCAGGGATATAATAAAGATCTGTATTTAAGTTTTGTAGACCTGCAAAAGACATATGACAATGTGCCAAGAGAAAAGCTATTCAAAATGCTACAGTTGTACGGTGTTAATTGGGCATTATATCAAGCAATACTTATTCTTTATTTGAGTTGTAAGTCAGCATTTAGAATTGAAGAAAGTACAGGAAGGTTTAGTTTAATGTAAAACCTGGTGTCAGACAAGGATGTACATTATCACCTCTGCTATTCATTATCTATATGGATCATATTATGAAGGAAGTGGTATTAAACCCGATATCAAAATTGGAGATGTTAATCTGAGATCTTTGCTTTATGTTGATAATGTTATACTTCTAAATAAATCTGCTACAAGTCTGTAAGATTCCCTCACTAAAGTGAATAACTGTTGTAATAGATATGGTATGAAGGTTAGCATTAAAAAGACAAAGACAATGAAAATAGGCAGAAACATTAAAAATATCAACTGCATTGTGAATGGAGAACCTATAGAACAAGTAAAACATTTCAGTTACTTAGGCACAATTTTTAGTGAAGATGGTAAATTAAATATGGAAAATGACAACAGAATCAAAGCTGATATGGTAGGTAGTCAACTGAATAAATTTATATGGAATAAGAGAGAAATTAGCCAAAACACTAAATTAGTTGTATAGAAGACAGTGTTCAAACCAATTTTAACTTATGGATCTGAGAGCTGGGTCAGAAGTAAAACACTTGACCAAAGACCAGAGACATGAGAGTCCTGAGAAAGATTATGGGCATGAACAGATGGCATCGATAGCAATATCATATTAAAAACGAGGATATTGGAAGAGAACTTGATATTTCAGCATCGAGGAATGAGATTAGCTTTGCTAATGCATTGATTGGTATGGTCATTTAAACAGAATGGGAAAAGAAAGATTAGCAAAACAAGTGTTCCCTGCCAGGTTGGCAGGAAAAAAGACCCCAGAGGAAGACCAAGATATAAGTGGACCAAGATCTGATAATATTGGAGTCTTGACAGGTAACAGACTGAGTTGGAGGAAAATTGTAGATAGGAAGTTAATAATGATGTAAATTTTTCATGTAGTACTATCATATCCTGTACGTCTCTTGATGGTATATATATCAGGAATTTGATGATGATGAACTACACAGTTTCAGCAGCAGCCTTATGACACAGTGCATTATCTTGCTGAAAGAGACAGTGGTCAGTTCTGCAGAAATGCCATAAAGTAGTATGCATTGCACTGTCCAGAATTTTCAGATACCTCTAGGATCCTGATAAACCACCCAAATATCAACAATAAAGATGGCATGAAAATTCCAAGGATCTGGATGGCACACATTCAGCCTACCTAACATATAAGATCTAACAGAAGTCAGGACTCTAGCCAATCTTCAGCTAGTATTAGAAACTATTCCATACCAACTGGCTGGAATGTACAAGTATAATCATGATGTTAATATATGTATATAGATAGATACTTGTTGTTGCGCCCAATGTATTTCTACAACCAACATATAACACTAATAATAGGACTCTAGCGTTGATGTATAATTTTTCTTTTCTCACCAGAGGTCAGGCCAACAATTGTTGTAGCGGTTGGTCAGTATCTTTAACAAACCAGTTTGAATGTAGTGTAGCTTGTTTTCTGTGTATAGTTGTATGCTCCAGATGACCTTGACATAAAGGTCGAAACATCAAATGTAGATTTTAGTTATATTAAACTAAAGTTTTTATTCAAACACAGTAGTTGTCTCCATAATTTTCAAAAATGATTCGAATCACCATGTAAGGTTAAAAGAAAGGAAACTGATTCTAACATTGATGAAATAGCAGAAGAATATCATAGGTTAGTTAATATAGTTAAGTACGCCAGAGGAATGTGAAAATATCTCTAATTTAGTTAGTAAGGATAAAGAATCTCAGAAACCTGTAAATTTGATTCTGATAGTGATGATTCTGTAGATTTAAGGCATAATTCAAATAATTTAAGTGAGATATTTGAGAAATATAGAAATGAGATTTGTAAGTGGGGTGCTTAAGGGTCAAAGCTGTATAACTGAGAGGAGACTTCCACATAGCCGTTAAAGGAATGCGGAGAACCGACCAGGGCTTCTGACCTAATGTCCAATCCTCACCTTCTCGTGGTGCACCCTGTTGGGTATCTACTTTGATACTGAACGAACGAGGATGGGCTGGCAATTTGGGATTTAGCCGACCAAATTGTATACTTATTAGTTAAACCAAAATAAAAAATGATGGTACACCATGACAAAATTTCATGCCGGCTGGGGCGTCGCCCGGTTAAACAAGGCCCCCGTTGTTTTCGTCAGGGAACCAGGGCAAACAGCGAAAAGTCAGCTACTGGAACAAATCTGAAAACAAACCCCAACTCAACATCACCAGAGTTAAAGATCGGTACTATCAACGTAAGAAGCCTGAATGGCAAAGAAATGGAGCTAGCTGAGGAATTAGATAAGTACCAGATCAACATAATAGGGGTGACTGAAACAAAAAAGACCAAAACTGGTGAGATCTTTCTGAGCAATAAATACAAAATGTTATATTCAGGCAATGACAATCAAGGAAAAGAAGGAGTAGCCATAGTATTCAACATAAAATACGAGGCTAATCTTCTTGAATGGCAGTCAGTCTCAAGTAGAGTAATGTGGGCAAATATGAGAATGGGGAACTGGACAATGAGACTTATTTGTGCCTATGGTCCCACAGAAGGTTCTACTAAGGTAGAAGTGGAGGAATTTTTTGAGGTTTTAGAAAAAGCAACTGACACAATGAAAAATGAAAAGTTGGTCCTTGTTGGGGATCTAAATAGTAGAGTAGGAAATGATTGTGAGACATACAAAAATATTTTGGGAAAATTTGGAGAAAAGAGCAAAGCTAATAATAATGGCAAATATCTGTTGGATTTCTGCTCAGGACATGAACTGGTTATTGCTAATACCATGTTCCAACATAAAAATGTGCACAAATTCACATGGAGAGAAGAGGCTAGGAATAAGAAAAGTCTCATTGACTATGTTATTGTTGATAGTGATGTTTTCTCCCTGGTGCAGGACACCAGAGTGTACAGAGGATTTGAAATTGGAAGTGATCACTATTTAGTCTTGAGCAGGATAAAATTGAATTTCATATTGAAAAGAATAACATGTAAGAAAGTTTTAAAGCGAATAAAAGTTGAGCAGCTCTCAGATGTGAACTGTAGACTAAAATACAGAAATATTATTGAAAAGAAAATGAAAGAGTTTGAGAACAGGAATCAAACCTTGGAGATTCAGTGGCAAACTCTGAAGGAAACATTGATTGATTCTGCCAGAGAGGCATGTGGTGAGGTTGTGTGCAAGGATAAAAAAATCAGAACTCCCTGGTGGACACAGGAAGTTAAAGAGGCAGTGAAGGAAAAGAAGAAAGCATATCAAAAGTTCCTGGCAAATAAGTCAGCTTTTACTCTTACAGAATACAGAGACAAATGTAAGAAAGCTAAACAGTGTGTAAAACTAGCTAAACAAAAGTCATGGGAGGACTTTGGCAAGAATATAGAAAATAAATATCAAGAAGGTGGCAAAATATTCTGGAGGTTGTTGAAGAAGCTTAGGAATGGAGGAAAGAGTGCTGTAAAAGGAATTAGAGATGATAAAGGTGAAATGAAAACAGGAGAAAAAGATATCCTTGAAGTATGGAGTAATTACTTTGAAAAACTGCTAAATGAAACAAGCAGTGATGACAGCACAGTGATAAAAAACACTGACCAGGCATGCAGTCAGGAATACATATCCATACTTGAAGTAGAAAAAGCCATCAAAGGCTTGAAATGTGGAAAGGCAGCAGGAGTAGATGATATTCGACCAGAAATGCTGAAGTATGGTGGTATAAGAGTCTTACAGTGGCTGCACTACCTAGTTCAGAAAGCCTGGACAGAGGGACGAATTCCCGATGATTGGAGTAGAGCTCTCATAGTACCCATATATAAAAAGGGAAATAAAACTGAATGTGAGAATTACAGAGGTATTTCCTTACTGAGTGTTCCTGGCAAGATCTATGCAAGTATACTTGAGAAACGGTTGAGAAGAATTGTGGAAGAAAAGCTTGGTGAAGAACAAGCTGGATTCAGGCCAAATAGAGGCTGTCAGGATCAGATCTTCACTTTACGACAAATAGTCGAGAAAGCATGGGAATATAACAAAGATCTGTATTTAAGTTTTGTCGATTTGGAAAAGGCATATGACAAGGTGCCAAGAGAGAAGCTATTCAATACACTGCAGTTATATGTCAATGGGGCATTATAGCAAGCAATACTTAGTCTTTATTTGAGTTGTGAGTCAGCAGTTAGAATTGAAGGAAGTACAGGAAGATGGTTTAATGTTAAATCTGGTGTGAGACAAGGATGTACATTATCCCCTCTGTTATTCATTATCTATATGGATCACATTATGAAGGAATGTGGTATTAAACCTGATATCAAAATTGGAGATGTTAATGTCAGCTCTTTGCTTTATGCGGATGATGTTATACTTCTAAATAAATCCGATACAAGTCTGCAAGATTCTCTGACTAAATTGAATAGCTGTTGTAATAGATATGGTATGAAGGTCAGCAATAAAAAGACAAAGACAATGAAAATAGGCAGAATCATTGAAAATGTCAACTGTGTTGTGAATGGAGAACCTGTGGAACAAGTAAACCATTTCAGCTACTTAGGCACAATTTTTACTGAAGATGGTAAACTAAATATAGAAATAGACAACAGAATCAGCAAAGCTGGTATGGTGGGAAGTCAAATGAATAAATTCATATGGAATAAGAGAGAAATTAGTCGGAACACTAAATTAGCTGTATACAAGACTGTGTTCAAACCAATTTTAACTTATGGATCTGAGAGTTGGGTCAGAAGTAAAACACTTGACCAAAGACTAGAGACCACAGATATGAGAGTCCTGAGAAAGATTAGAGGCGTGAACAGATGGCATCAATGGCAATATCATATTAAAAATGAGGATATTAGGAAAGAACTTGACATTGTCAGCATCCAGGAATGCGTTAGCAGAGCTAATCTCAGATGGTATGGTCACTTAAATAGAATGGGAGAGGAAAGATTATCAAAACAAGTGTTCTCTGATAGGTTGGCAGGAAAACGACCCAGAGGAAGACCAAGATATAGGTGGATTGATACGGTACAAAGTGCCTTAGACGATAGAAATATAAGATCTGATAATGTTGGAGTCTTGACAAGTAACAGACTGATTTGGAGGAAAATTGTAGATAGGAAGTTAGTAATGATGTAATTTTTTCATGTAGTACTGTCATATCCTGTACACCCCTTGAGGGTACATGGCAGGAATTTGATGATGATGATGATGAGATTTGTAAGTATAGTAAATTGGAAGAAGAAAATTCCAAATTATCTCTAGCATCAGATGATTCTGAAATCAGTCTTTCCGAGAGTGTAAATAATGATCAGCAGGAATCGCATTATTTTTTAAGATCTAGGAATAAACATTAAGTTTTCTTATATATAGGTTAAATATTTAAAATTTTTTTTAATAAAAATTTTCAGAGAAAGATGAAACTGATGTAAAAATAATCATAATTTAAAATTCTGAATAATTTTACGAATTGCTTATGTTAGAATGTTTATTAGTTTTAGTTTCATAACAGGCATTGTTGACACTTGTGAGGGCCCGTTACTGAAATTATTTTGTCAAAAATGATATGTAAAGCAGTTAAAAAATTATTGTACTTACCGGATTTGAACAGTTGTGTTAATTTAAACAATTTTATTGTAGTTTAAAATTATCAAGTGTTGTGTTTTAAAGAGACATCTTCGTTACGCTAACGTAACATGTGTCAGCCATTGTATTTAGTTTCTCGTTTGCCACTTTCATGGAGTGCGCATGCTCGCTGAGAAATTTGATGTGTGATTGACAGCTCACAGAAAGCATTCGGTATCGTAAACTAGAAGAGTGTTCGGAGAGAAAATTAGAACACAAGCTGGCAGATTTAGATTCAGAGGAAACTGAGTTTTTTTTTATGTGACAGTCAGAAGAAAATTAATAGTATATTCCAAAAAAGGAATCGTGGAACTATGAAGTTTAAAGTGGAATAAGTATTGATAAATAAAAGAAAATATTGCTATAGATGTTTTAAAAGGAATATTCGAGGAAACGCTAATTGGAAGATTTTTAGTAGATTCTGAAAAGGGAATCGTAGAACTGTGAATTTTTTTAAGTGGACGAGTTAAGACTGTTAATAAGCATTAATGAATAAAAGAAGAAACTGGTATTTACGTTCTAAAGGAATGTTCGAGAAAACTCTGATTAGGAAGTTTCATCTGTATTAAGGACGCCAGATCTAACTATTATTTCTATTAAAAAGAGACAGAATTAAGTCAGGAAGAATTAATGTGTGCTACATGAGTGATGAGAAAGGATTGTGTGAAATTGAAGAATAAAGTCATATATCTTTGGAAAAGGGCCTTGACAGAGAGAGAAACTGGCTATGAACATTTTGTCATTGTGAAAACAAAGTGTTTAGTCTAGTCTTAAGTTTATTTTTAAAAGGCCTTGGATCCAATTAATTTGTAGTTAGTTACATAATATTTGTTTGAAGTGTATATATATTGTTTTTGTTATATTAAATGTATTTATTTTGTATTTTGGTCTTGAATTAGTGATTTTTTGGATTCTGAAAGCAATAGTAAAAAAGAGGTCATTGCATCAATCGGAGTTAATCCTTGTGCATATATTGGTACACTCGGAACATAATAAAAATACAAGATTCACATCTCCAATTAGGATATCAAGTTTAATACCACTTTTGTTCATAATGTGATCCACATAGATAAGAAACAGTGAAGATAATGTACACCCTTGCATCATACTTCATTTAACACCAAATAATCTTCCCGTTCCTTTTTCTTCTTGAATTCTAACCTTACAACTGAAATATAGACTAAGTACTATTTGATATATAATGCCCCATTTACACCATATAACTGTTGCATTTTAAACATTTCTACTCTTGGCACCTTCTCTTTTTCAGATCTATGAAACTTAAATACAGATGCTTGATATGTTCCCATGGTTTCTCACCTATTTGTCTGTATTTAAGTTTCATAGATGTGGAAAAGGTATATGACAATGTACCAAGAGTAAAAATGTTTAAATGCAACAGTTGTTCTTCTCTAAGCTTCCCTTCTACAATATTTTCTCAGCCATTTCTCAAGTATACTTGCATAAATCATACAAGGACCACTCATTAGAGAAATTCCTCTGCAATTCTCACATTCAGTTTTATTTCCCTCTTTATAGATGGGTACTATGAGAACTCTACTCCAATCATCTGGAACTCGTCCCTTTGTTCAGGCCTTCTGAATATGCAATGCAGCCACTGCAAAACTTTTATACTTCCATACTTGAGCACTTCTGGTTGAATATCATCTACTCCTGCAGCCTTTCCATTTCTGGCTTTTTCTACTTAAAGTATGGATATGTATTCCTAATTGCATGGCTTTTGAGTGTTTTTTTTTTTTTTTTTACAACTGTGATGTCACTGGTTGTTTCATTTAGCAATTTTTCAAAGTAATTACTCCATACATCAAGGATATCCAAAATACAAAATGATGGTACAACATGACAAATTTTCATGCCGGCTGGGGCGTCGCTCGGTTAAACAAAATTCCCCTTGTTTTTGCCAGGAAAATGGGCAAAAAAAGGGAAAAGTCAGCTACTGGAACAAATTTGAAAACACATCCCAACTCAACATCACCAGAATTAAAGATCGGTACTATCAACATAAGAAACCTGAATGGCAAAGAAATGGAGCTAGCTGAGGAATTAGATAAGTACCAGATCGACATAATAGGGGTGACTGAAATAAAAAAGACAAAAACTGGTGAGATCTTTCTGAGCAATAAATACAAAATGTTATATTCAGGCAATGACAATTAAGGAAAAGAAGAAGTAGCCATAGTATACAACACTAAATACTACAAGGCTAATCTTCTTGAATGGCAGGCAGTCTCAAGTAGTGATGTGGGTAAATACAAGAATGGGGAACTGGACAATGAGACTTATTTGTGCCTATGGTCCCACAGAAGGTTCTACTAAGGTAGAAGTGGAGGAATTGTAAAAACTCAATTGTAGCTTAAATATTCCAAAACACATGACATCGATTTTTTACAGAGGTCACGTCCCACGAGAATGTTGGAAAAATAACTTGTTTGGTCTCTGTATATTTTGTACTAGATATTTTTGTAAATAACTCTTTAGAAATTAACTGTATATACTCCTTTAATAAGAATATTTAGAGTGTTAAAAACAAAGGTAATGTTTTGCTGCCGGAGCTGTATGTAATAGATCTACATAGTGGCATAAGAAAAGCTGTTTATGAAATTTTTGTGTGTATGTGAAACGATTACAAGCTCTGCACGTAAACACTTTTGAAGTCAGTCTGAAAGGTTCAAACAACTTTCCGATGGCCGGAAACTTACAATCAAAAGATAGCAGAGAAGAGAACAAAGGGTACACCGAACTTGAAACTTAAGATGAAAGAATCATGCCGAATTCTTCGGGGGTTACAAACTTCATGCGAGGTCTAAGAGAAGGATAATAAAAAGGGACTGAGCCAAGCATAAAGAGCTTACCAGTTCGAGACGTTGCTAGAAAGAGGGCTTCCAGACATTGCCAAAGAAGGAAAGGCTTCCAGTCATCACCAGAGAGAGAGGGAACAGATTCAGGAGTCCATAAGAGAGTCACTTGGCTGAAATTACGGTCACTGGAGGCGGCTGTTCGAGCTCTTGGAGATGGCAGTTGTCCAAGTTTTGGCGAACCAAAGCAGAGAAGAGAAGGCGATGTAAATTACCCGAAGCAACTTCGCTCTGGAGATTTTCTTTTTTGTCGTGGGAGAACAACCTTTTGTCGGTCGCAGTCTACAGCCCACTATTTTCCCGTTGAGATATATTACTGAAGCCAGACATTCCTGGGGAAGCTCAAGATCTGAGAATGAAAGAAATGCCATAAGACTGTAGTGAAAGACTTTTGACTGAATGTGCAATGCAGAGTTTTTTGTAAGTTTAAACCTTTTGTATATTCCCTCTCATAGTAGGTTGTAGATGGACTTTTAAGAGATTGTTCAATAGTAGTGAATTGTCATTAAGAGAATCGATTGGCATATTGGAAGTTGATATAAAATTTGTAAAGATAACTTAACAGAGAGTTAGCTAACTTCTTTGCAAGTACACTAGGAGTTTAATAAGTTCAATTTGTAAGCTGAGAGTAAATAAGATTGTGAGTTAAAGAAGTTAATTAGTGTTAAAGTAAATATGTTATAATTTATGCTCAAGATTTTACAAATGGATAGAGAAAGCAATCTCCCTGTTTAAATTCATGTATATTTCATAGTAATGTAAATAAATTGTTTTGTTCTTTTTGTTAAAAGAGTGCTGCCTGTTTGTTTATTTTTACAACTGCACTGTTCCTAAATAAATCGGACTTGTGAGCAGGAAATTAAGTGAATATGAAATTAAGCCAAAGCATAAAGTTCAGTAAAAGAATAGACCATGACTATTTCTGTAAAGTTTTACTGAAGGAATATGTGTAAGAGAGAGAGAGAAATCAGCCAGCCATATTATTGAGTTTTATGATAATTAAATGATATTAGTGGCACAGTCTAAATTAAATAAATTTTCTAGTATCTCAGGCATAAGACTCGTAGTGCGAAGGGTAGATAAACATAGTACAAAATAATATAAGCAAGAAAGATTCAGAGAGAGAAAGTGCACATAGCTAAATTGGAATAACGGCATATAAAGATATTACATATAAGAAAATAAACCAAGAGATAATACAACTAATATTGAAAAACAACACTCTTCTTTACAGAACTTTTTGAGTCTTTAGAGAAAGCAACTGACACAATGAAAAAGGAAAAGTTGGTCATTGTTGGGAATTTAAATAGCAGAGTAGGAAATGATTGTCAGACATACATAAATATTTTGGGAAAATTTGGAGAAAAGAGCAAAGCTAATAATAATGGCAAATACTTATTGGATTTCTGCTCAGGACATGGACTGGTTATTACTACTAACACCATGTTCCAACATAAAAATGTGCACAAATTCATATGGGGAGAAGAGGCAAGGAAGAAGAAAAGTCTCATTGACTATGTTATTGTTGATGGTGATGTTTTCTGCCTGGTGCAGGACAGCAGTGTACAGAGGATTTGAAATTGTAAGCGATCACTATTTGGTCTTGAGCAGGATAAAATTGAATTTTATATGGAAAAGAATAACATGTAAGAAAGTTTTAAAGCGAATAAAAGTTGAGCAACTCTCAGATGTGAACTGTAGATTAAAATACACAAAGATTATTAAAGAAAAGATGGGAGAGTTTGAGAACAGAAACCAAACCTTGGAGATTCAGTTGCAAGCCTTGAAAAAAAACCTGATCGATTGAGCCAGAGAGCCATGTGGTGAGGTTATCTGCAAGGATAGAAAAATCAGAACTCCATGGTGGACACAGGAAATTAAAGAGGCAGTGAAGGAAAAGAAGAAAGCATATCAAAAGTTATATGCTTTCTTCTTTTGGAGTAGAGCTCTCATAGTACCCATATATAAACAGGGAAATGAAACTGAATGTGAGCATTACAGAGGTATTTCCCTACTGAGTGTTCCTGGTAAGATTTATGCAAGTATACTTGAGAAACAGTTGAGAAGAATTGTGGAAGAAAAGCTTGGTGAAGAACAAGCTGGATTCAAGCCAAATAGAGGCTGTATCAGATTTTCACTTTACGATAAATAGCTGAAAAATCATGGGAATATAACAAAGATCCGTATTTAAGTTTTGTCGATCTGGAAAATTCATATGACAAGGTGCCGAGAGAGAAGCTATTCAATACGCTAGTGTTATATGGTGTCAATGGGGCATTATATCATGCAATATTTAGTCTTTATTTGAGTTGTAAGTCAGCGGTTAAAACTGAAGATGGTTTAATGTTAAATCTGGTGTGAGACAAGGATGTACATTATCTCCTCTGTTATTCATTATCTATATGCATCATATTATGAAGGAAAGTGGTATTAAACATGATATCAAAAGTGGAGATGTTAATGTCAGCTCTTTGCTTTATGTGGATGATGTTATACTTCTAAATAAATCCACTACAAGTCTGCAAGATTCTCTGACTAAATTGAATAGCTGTTGTAATAGATATGGTATGAAGGTCAGCAATAAAAAGACAAAGACAATGAAAATAGGCAGAATCATTGAAAATATCAACTGCATTGTGAATCGAAAACCTGTGGAACAAGTAAAACATTTCAGCTACTTAGGCACGATTTTTAGTGAAGATGGTAAATTAAATATGGAAATAGACAACAGAATCAACAAAGCTGGTATGGTAGGAAGTCTATCGAATAAATTCATAAGGAATAAGAGAGAAATTAGTCGGAACACTAAATTAGCTGTATACAAGACAGTGTTCAAACCAGTTTTAACTTATGGATCTGAGAGCTGAGTCAGAAGTTAAACATTTGACTAATGACTAGAGACCGCAGATATGAGAGTCCTGAGAAAGATTAGAGAAAGACCCAGAGGAAGACCAAGATATAGGCAGATTGATACAGTAAAAAGTACTTTAGACAATGGAAATATAAGATCTGATAATGTTGGAGTGTTGACAAGTAACAGACTGATTTGGAGGGAAATTGTAGATACGAAGTTAGTAATGATGTAAATTTTTCATGTAGTACTATCATATCCAGTACATCCCTTGAGGGTACATGATAGGAATTTGATGATGGTGATCAAGGATATCTTTCTCTTCATAATGCAAAGCACATATCCTTAAGGACATGTATTATGATGCTTTGCATTATAGGAAGGGGCACTACCAAGAATGGTTTTTCTACCTTTATTTATGTGGTTTAATACTGTTTAATGTTCTGTTAAGGTATTTAAATATATTAACATAATTTTGTTCATGGAAAATAATATTGTTAGTTTTTAGGTAATTGAAAATAAAATAAAAGATGTATCAAAATATCATTATGTTAAAACACTATTTATATACAGACAAATATATATATATATATATATATATATATATATATATATATATATATATATATATATATATATATAAATAAATCTACTCTATATATATATAAAAAGATAAGCGAAATTTGAAACATTTTTATGTCGCGTTTTTTGTGTTACCAGCTTACTAGCCTGGAACTCGGGGGGGGGGGGGGGGGGACCCTCCCTGGTAAGTATATAAATAAATATACATACACAAATCAGCCTTGAATTTACAGGCAAAAATACTAGTGGTGGTGGATAGTAGATGGTGTTGCTGTAGGAAATGATGGTAGTGGTGGTTCGCTGTAGTGTAAGTGCCTTCCCTTGATGAGTCTTTGGACTCCTTGGAGGTGTCACATAATAATACTAATTTTATTGTAAAAATATAGCAGCAGTGCTTGTAGTTTCACCATTAGTAGCTGACTAGCAAGACCGTTAAGCCTAAGAGTGCCTCATGGTTCAAGTTAACGGTGGAAACAGCCCATTAACACCAGCATGAAGAACTGACAAGATAAAAAACCTTTCTATACCACTGGAATTAAAATACCTGTGGATATTTTTCATACTGAGTGCAATGAAATAATCATCAAGTGGAAAAAAAACTTCATCGTACTGCTAACAAACATGTTCAGTGTGCCATTACCGAAAAAACTTCTCTTTGTTGTTTGTGATACCTGGTTGCTGTTGTGACATTTCACACAATTATTCCAACCAAGAGAATACAGCATATGCTGACCTGTGATATAGAAAACAACTGATATATGAGAGAGAGAGAGAGAGAGAGATTTATATGTAGGTGGAGAGGTGTTAAAAAATGAGAATGGATAGAAGGATATAAGGGAGAGCTGGAAATAATTCTCTTCAAGAAATAAGGAAAAATATAAGGATGAATAGCTTTATTATGTGGAAAACCTTATATATACAAGTTCCTATTTAGAAGTTTATATATCTTCATTTATATATATTGTGATTTTGGATTTTCTGAGTGAGAATTAGATGAAAATCTATTCTTTGTGTGAAACTGACAACTGTAAAAACGCTGGAATGTTGCACATATATTGTTTCCTGCCTCAGTACTGAATAGCTCAGTTTTATGAAGAACACACTGCTGATATTTTTGGTACTTGTTGCAAGTTCTAACTGGTTTTACTACTTGGAGTTAGGCATAACACCAAATCAATTGGCCAAAATTTCTGCCCAATACTATTCCCACCCCTATCACACCCTGATTGCTCTACTGCATCATCACACACACAAAAAGCCAATCTTCTGGCATCATACTTTGCTTCAAATGCAGGCATAACTGACAATGGTAAATGTCCCCCCAACCATTCCAAACACCCAACATACAATGCCCCCCCCACATATCCTTTTGCCAGGATGAAATCAGAAAAATACTGTCCAAATTAGACACAAAAAAGTCTCCTGGCCCCAATGGCATTCCCCCAATTGTTCTGAAAGTTTGCGCTCCAGAACTGACCCCTATCCTATGTCACCTATATATACTCTCCTTACTCCACTGGAATCTATCCCACAAACTGGAAATTGGCCTATATTCAGCCCATGCCCAAGAAGTGACAAGTCACTGCCATCCAATTACCGTCCTATCTTGCTTATCTCATGTCGAAGGTAATGGAAAAAATCATCAATTCCCAACTCCTACACTATCTTGAAGACACTCACCAAATAAATGACCGCCAATATGGATTCCGCCACTGCTGACCAACAGGAGATCTACTCACATACATAACCCATCTCTGGACGAAGGCTATGGAGAAGTTTGGCGAATCTCAAGTGGTCGCACTAGATATCTCCAAAGCCTTTGACTGGGTCTAGACAAAGGCCTACTAGGCAAACTACCATCATTCAGTCTGACCCAGGGTTTCTGTAGGTGGATTGCCAGTTTTCTGTCTGGACGCACGCTGTGTGTGATGGTGGATGGCTCCCTATCCTCTCACCACTCAATTAATGCTGGAGTCTCACAAGGTTCTGTCCTCTCACCAACCCTCTTCCTGCTATATATCAATGACCTACTGCAATTGACCTCTAACCCAATACACAGTTTTGCAGACAACAGCACACTACACTCTTCGCTTGCATTTGATAAGCCTTACCCTACACAACTCACCTCAACCTATAGAACATCAACCACTGCGACGCTCAACTCCGATTTCGAAGCCATCCTCCAATGGGGTTCAAGATAACCTCATAAATTTCAATGCCAACAAAACCCAATTCTGTACTATTTCCCATAAAAAAAGAACCAATTTTTCCCAATATCCTTATTAATGATACCCAAATCTCCAGACAGTTTGAGATCTCACTCCTTAGAATCACCCTCACTTCAAACCTCTCCTGGCATAAACATATCGCAAACATTGCATCCTCGGTCTCAAAAAAAAAAAAAAAACTGCCCCCGCCCGAGCTGGGTAGGCCGGTTGTCTTTGAATTCAGATGACTTGAATTTTGAAGACTCGAAAAGGGGGGGGGTTCTGCCACCCCTGCTGTATGTGGCACCTCCCCCTGAGTTCCAGACTGGTGGGCCTGTTCTCCTTGAATTCTGATGACTAGAATTAAGACTCGATACTCAGGGTAGCCCTGGGTTTTAAAACGTTTTAAATAACTTGACAAAAAACGTGACACAAAAACGTTACAAAAAAGCTTATTTTATATTATAGAGTAGATATAAACTAGTTGTTTAATACTGATCCTGTGGCCTCGTCTTTTTGAGAGGGTTGCAACTGATTACTAGAGAGATATGATGCAAGGTGGTTTCCCATTGCCTTCATTGCCATAAGTATTTATGACTCTTTATGAACCGTGTGTGTTCACGGGACCGGTTTGCCTGTTTGAACATGCATCACAAATATTCAACTAAAGGAGGGATCTATTGACACACAAATGAGTTTGATTTAAATAGAACTCTTATTATCTTTACTAATGAAATCACTCCTACTGATTAAGCCAGAAAATAATCATACAGCACAAAAATAATCAGACTATCTGCTCAGTAAATGCCTCTTGACAAGTTTTTTCTAGTCATCAACAAAGTAACTGATACTAGGAATTAGCATAACAACTGAATATCTCTATGTGTAACTGTGCATCTTAATCCCAATCGAAGTGATTTAAATAAATAATTATTCAACTATTAACCTAAATAAAAACATTAAATTATTTCAAAAATCAAACCAATTAAAGTGAACTATGGAATAATTATAATTAAAAAAATACCTTTTCATCATTTTTAAACATATTTCTATATCTTCATCCTCTGCCAAATGCACCATATTCTTTAAGTCTTCAGTGAATACCATGCTTTGTCCTTCACTATTCACATACTGAAGCATTCTTGATTTAAATTTCTCTGAAAACAAATTTTTAATAGATATAACAATATTAAAAAAAAATTGCAACAACAGATTGGGATAAAAAAAAAAAAATGGTTAAATTAAAATTCAAACTGTATCTTACCAGGAACACTCAATAGGGAAATATCTCTGTAATTCTCACATTCAGTTTTATTTCCCTTTTTTATATATGTGTACTATGAGAGCTCTACTCCAATCAATCATCGGGAATTTGCCCCTCTGTCCAGGCATTCTGAACTATGCAGTGTGCAGCCACTGTAAGACTTTTATACCATCACACTTCAGCATTTCTGGTCGAATATCATCTACTCTGCTGCCTCTCCACATTTCAAGCCTTTGATGGCTTTTTCTACTTCAAGTATGGATATGTATTCCTGACTGCATACCTGGTCAGTGTTTTTTACCACTGTGCTGTCATCACTGCTTGTTTCATTTAGCAGTTTTTCAAAGTAATTACTCCATACTTCAAGGATATCTTTTTCTCGTTTTCATGTCACCTTTATCATCTGTAACTACTTTTACATCACTCTTTCTTCCATTCCTAAACTTCGTCAACAACCTCCAGATTATTTTCCCACCTTCCTGATATTTATTTTCTATGTTCTTGCCAAAGTCCTCCCAAATGACTTTTATTTAGCTAGTTTTACAGTGTTTAGCTTTCTTACATTTGTCTCTGTATTCTGTAAGAGCACAAGCTGACTTATTTGCCAGGAACTTTTGATATGCTTTCTTCTTTGCCTTCACAGCCTCCTTTACTTCCTGTGTCCACCATGGAGTTCTGATTTTTCTATCCTTGCAGAACACCTCACCACATGCCTCTCTGGCTGAATCAATCAGGCTTTACTTCAAAGCTTTTCACTGAATATCCAAATTTTGGTTCCTGTTCTCAAAGCCTTTCATTTTTTCTTCAATAATCCTCGTGTATTTTAGTCTACAGTTCACATCTGAGAACTGTAGACTAAAATAAATAAATAAATAAAGATCCTTTAAAACTTTCTTATATGTCATTCTTTTCAATATGAAATTAAATTATATCCTGCTCAGAACTAAATAGTGATCGCTTCCAATTTCAAATCCTCTGTACACTCTGGTGTCCTGCACCAGGGAGAAAACATCACTATCAACAATAACATAGTCAATGAGACTTTTCTTATTCCTTGCTTCTTCTCTCCATGTGAATTTGTGCACATTTTTATGTTGGAACATGGTGTTGATACTAACCAGTCCATGTCCTGAGCAGAAATTCAACAGGTATTTGCCAGTATTATTAGCTTTGCTCTTTTCTCCAAATTTTCCCAAAATATTTTGTATGTCTGACAATCAAGTTCTACTCTGCTATTTAGATCCCCAACAAGGACCAACTTTTCCTTTTTCATTGTGTCAGTTGCTTTCTCTAAAGACTCAAAAAAATTCCTCCACTTCTACCTTAGTAGAACCTTCTGCGGGACCATAGGCACAAATAAGGCTCATTATCCAGTTCCCCATTCTCATATTTGCTCACATTACTCTACTTGAGACTGCCAACCATTCAAGAAGATTACCCTCATGTTTAGTGTTGAATACTATGGCTACTCCTTCTTTTCCTTGTCATTGCCTGAATATAACATTTTGTATTTATTGCTCAAAAAGATCTCACCAGTTTTTGCCTTTTTTGTTTCAGTCACCCTTATTATGTCTATCTGGTATTTATCTAATTCCTCAGCTGGCTCCATTTCTTTGCCATTCAGGTTTCTTATGTTGATAGCATCGATCTTTAACTTTGGTGATGTTGAGTTGGGGAGTTTGAGTTTGAGAACAGGAATCAAACCTTGGAGATTCAGTGGCAAACTCTGAAGAAAACATTGATTGATTCTGCCAGAGAGGCATGTGGTGAAGTTGTGTGGAAGGATAAAAAATTCAGAACTCCCTGGTGGACACAGGAAGTTAAAGAGGCAGTGAAGGAAAAGAAGAAAACATATCAAAAGTTCCTGGCAAATAAGTTAGCTTTTACTCTTACAGAATACAGAGACAAATGTAAGAAAGCTAAACAGTGTGTAAAACTAGCTAAATAAAAGTCATGGGAGGACTTTGGCAAGAATATAGAAAATAAATATCAAGAAGGTGGCAAAATATTCTGGAGGTTGTTGAAGAAGCTTAAGAATTGAGGAAAGAGTGCTATAAAAGGAATTAGAGATGATAAAGGTGACATGAAAACGGGAGAAAAAGATATTCTTGAAGTATGGAGTAATTACTTTGAAAAACTGCTAAATGAAACAAGCAGTGATGACAGCACAGTGATAAAAAACACTGACCAGGCATGCAGTCAGGAATACATATCCATACTTGAAGTAGAAAATGTCATCAAAGGCTTGAAATGTGGAAAGGCAGCAGGAGTAGATGATATTCGACCAGAAATGCTGAAGTACGGTGGTATAAAAGTCTTACAGTGGCTGCACTGCATAGTTCAGAAAGCCTGGAACGAGGGACGAATTCCCGATGATTGGAGTAGAGCTCTCATAGTACTCATATATAAAAAGGGAAATAAAACTGAATGTGAGAATTACAGAGGTATTTCCCTACTGAGTGTTCCTGGCAAGATCTATGCAAGTATATTTGAGAAACGGTTGAGAAGAATTGGGGAAGAAAAGCTTGGTGAAGAACAAGCTGGATTCAGGTCAAATAGAGGCTGTCAGGATCAGATCTTCACTTTACGACAAAGAGTTGAGAAAGCATGGGAATATAACAAAGATCTGTATTTAAGTTTTGTCGATTTGGAAAAGGCATATGACAAGGTGCCAAGAGAGAAGCTATTCAATACGCTGCAGTTATATGGTGTCAATGGGGCATTATATCAAGCAATACTTAGTCTTTATTTGAGTTGTGAGTCAGCAGTTAGAATTGAAGGAAGTACAGGAAGATGGTTTAATGTTAAATCTGGTGTGAGACAAGGATGTACATTATCCCCTCTGTTATTCATTATCTATATGGATCACATTATGAAGGAAAGTGGTATTAAACCTTATATCAAAATCGGAGATGTTAATGTCAGCTCTTTGCTTTATGCAGATGATGTTATACTTCTAAATAAATCCGCTACAAGTCTGCAAGATTCTCTGACTAAATTCAATTGCTGTTGTAATAGATATGGTATGAAGGTCAGCAATAAAAAGACAAAGACAATGAAAATAGGCAGAATCATTGAAAATGTCAACTGTGTTGTGAATGGAGAACCTGTGGAACAAGTAAAACATTTCAGTTATTTAGGCACGATTTTTACTGAAGATGGTAAATTAAATATAGAAATAGACAACAGAATCAGCAAAGCTGGTATGGTGGGAAGTCAATTGAATAAAGTCATATGGAATAAGAGAGAAATTAGTCGGAACACTAAATTAGCTGTATACAAGACTGTGTTCAAACCAGTTTTAACTTATGGATCTGAGAGCTGGGTCAGAAGTAAAACACTTGACCAAAGACTAGAGACCACAGATATGAGAGTCCTGAGAAAGATTAGAGGCGTGAACAGATGGCATCAATGGCAATATCATATTAAAAATGAGGATATTAGGAAAGAACTTGACACTGTCAGCATCCAGGAATGCGTTAGCAGAGCTAATCTCAGGTGGTATGGTCACTAAAACAGAATGGGCGAGAAAAGATTAGCAAAACAAGTGTTCTCTGCCAGGTTGGCAGGAAAACAACCCAGAGGAAGACCAAGATATAGGTGGATTGATACGGTACAAAGTGCCTTAGACGATAGAAATATAAGATCTGATAATGTTGGAGTCTTGACAAGTAACAGACTGATTTGGAGGAAAATTGTAGATAGGAAGTTAGTAATGATGTAATTTTTTCATGTAGTAGTGTCATATCCTGTACACCCCTTGAGGATACATGGCAGGAATTTGATGATGATGATGATATCAATCTTGCAATTCAATATTATTGCTATACTGTACCTCCCAAGAAATTTGCTTTGTGGCATCAAATGACAAACTTATATGATTTTGGTATTCATTTTGGCAAAATTATGATTACCACCACATTAAGAATAATTTATAAAATTGAAGAATCATTTCGAATTTACGAATGCACATCAAGCCATATAACTCTAATGACAATTTTTTAAATATATTATAGATCAAAATATTTGTTATAATCAACTTACACGTGATTGTGAGTGAGAGGGCACAATAATCACAATAAAATGACTGGGTTTGTAAACAGATCAATAAATCAGTTCTTGAATGAATGATGCTCTTTGGAAAATTATATTAGTAGCTTCAGAACAACTTATTGCTTGGAATAGAAAAATTAAATAAAATACAGTGGACATTTGACAGGGTGCCACATGATAAGCAGATATTTAAATCGCAGCACATAGGTTTGGATGTCAGGTTGGTCAACTGGATTCAGGATTGGCTGTCCAATAGGTATCAAAGAGTTGTGTATGGTGGGGCAGTATCAAGGAGGCAGATGGTTACAAGTGGTGTCCCACAGTGCTCAGTACTGGGACCTATATTGTTTAACCTTTATCAGTGAATTGAAGGGAGATATTCAATTGTTTGCAGATGATGTGAAGCTGGGAAAGGTTATTAGTAATAGTGCAGATGTGGTAGCCCTGCAAGAGGATTTGAATAAACTAGACCGATGGGCAAATGAATGGGGATTTCGGTTTATTGCAGCAAAATAAAGTCTTGAAGTTTGGGAATACATCGATTGGAGAAGCTGTACCGGAGGAACTAGGGGAGACAAGAGATCTGGGGGTAATGATTGATAAAAACCTGAAATTCAGGGGACATATTGCAAAGGTGGTGAAGGTAATACAGAAGATTACTGCAATACTGAGAAAGATGCTGGCCTGCAGAGATAAAAGAATTATCATTCCATTGTATAAGACCCTGATCAGACCACACTTAGACTACTGTTCTCAAATTTGGTCCCCACGATTTGAAGGGGATAAATTAACTGTTGAAATGGTACAGAGACGATAACAAAGATGGTTTCAGGACTGTACAATGTTAATTATGAGGATCGGCTGAGGGAATATGGACTGCAGAGTTTGGTAGATAGAAGAAAGAGAGGTGATATGATTGAGACGTTCAAACTGTTGAGAGGTGGCTACAGGATTGACACTGGGGAGTTCTTTCATTTGGTTGAACAGTGGGAAGGAGTGATGGTAAGGGGCCATCCCTGGAAGTTATGAAAGGAAGCTGTTAGCAAGAGGGTGAGGAGTGGCTGAACAGTGGAATGTATTGTCTGATAGTGGTGAGAGCGAGAACGGTCAATGAGTGGAATGATAGACTTTTGTGTTTCCTAGGAAGGACTTCCCACGACGAGTCTTGATAGACTGTGTTTCCTAGGAAGGATCTCCCGTGATGAGTCTTTTGACTCCACGGAGTTTGGAGTCAAAAGACTCCAAACTTTTATAATATATGTATCTTCTGACTCTAGGAGATACATATATTATTAAAAAAAATCATGATGGAATGCACAGCTATCAGTTAACAATAAAGGCAAGTGCCACAAACCAGAAAGATGACATCATACAAATGAAACAAAAATACTGTACATCATATTTCTGGTATATGCCGTTAATGGGTGTACAGGATACTATAATAGTACTATATATGAAAAGGCGATATTATTATAATAACATTATTATATTGTCAGATCATCAATTACAGTATGTAAGTCTTACTGCAATCAACCTAGTTCTTAATCTTTCTCTGTATCTTTTCCTGCCATTTTAGTTAACGTAACATTTCAAAATGTCAGCATTAATCTTGGATTTTCATTTTTATAATTTCATATTCTTATAATCTCTTTTTACTTATATATCTCCCATTATTTTCGCATTTGTGCTTATCATGTAATTCCATGTGCGTTATATGTATGGTCCTCCCTTCCCTTCTGTGCTGTCATCAATGTACAGTTTTCAATCATTTCTTTGTTGTTGTTTCTCAAGATCTTTTTTGCTTCCAGCAATTCCCTTTGTTTATGGTTCCTGCCATACATAAACAATGGTCTATCATTGAAGTGCAAATTTTAACCATTTATTTTGTTCTGCTTCTTGCTATATTGTCTGTTTCATTGAAATGGTACGTAATCAATTTTATTCCCCTAAATTCACTCTTTAGTTCCTAGGGATTTGCTATAGCAAATATCATAAGTATCTACACATTTGCCCATTCCTTGTCAAATATCAACTTTCCACATTTCAGGTTTCTTTTCTACCACAAGTACTGATATGTATTTCTGACTGCATTCCTCTCAGATATTTTCTACTACAGTTCTGTCACTGCTAATCTCATTAAATTATATTTCAAAGTAATTACTCCAAACTTCAAAAAAGATCTTTATTTTCAGTTCATCATCTTTATCAACTCTCATTTCTTACTTTTTTCAGCAACCTCCAGATAAATTTTTAATCTTACCTTTTGAATAACCTTACAAACTACAATAGCCTGAAAAGAGCTCTATGGACATACTATGAACAAGAAACACACACTCAAAATACCATACAAACTTAATGAAACATAATATATACGTTCAGGCTTCCAGTTCAGCAATGCATCAAGACATTCCAAGCAATCGTATGTGTGTGTGTGTGTATGTGATTTCTTATATTCTGTTACCAATGTGTTGCTATAAATTTTTGTTTAGCTTCTCTGATTTCTCTGTATTTTTTCAGGGCACTTTCCAAGAGCTTTTGATATGCTCTCTTCTTTTCCAGGAGAGCCTCTAACTCTAGAAGCCCTCCATGAAGTTCTTTTTTTTTTTTTTCTTTTGTTATAATTGAAGATACATGCCACTCAGAATCTATCAATATTTTCTTCAGATTTTGTCAATAATTTCCAAGGTTTGGTCCTTGTTTTGAAACTTTCATATTTTCTAACAATAATATTTGTATATTTCCATCTACCGTTCACCTGTGAAAGCTGCTCAGCTTTTGATTCTTTTTAAAACTTTTATATATATTTTTGTTTTCAATAAGATATTTTATTCTGCTGAAAATGAAATGGTGATCACTTCCTATTTCAACTCTGCAGCTGAAATAGATAACAGTTCATAATACTTTTCTTATTCTTGCATCTTCTCTTCACATGAATTTCTACACGATGTTGTGATAACTGATCCATATTCTGAACAGAAATCTAGCACATACCTATTATTATGATGAACTTTAGTTTCTCTAAATTTTTCTTAAACATTTTCTGCAAGACCACAGGTACAGCGTCCAATTTCCCTGTTTGAAATTTGTCCACATCACTATTTGAAATGAAATTGTGTGCAATTTTATTTGTGTGTTGAACACAACAACTATGATCCCTGATCACTTCTGCTCAAATATAATATCCTATATTTATTATTGAGTAGTTTATCCCCTGTTTTGGTCATTTTCTTAATGGAAAGAAAGCTGACATCTCAAAGAATTCCTAAATGTGCTTAAAGAATTCCTAAATGTCATTTTCTTAATGGAAAGAAAGCTGACATCTCAAAGAATTCCTAAATGTGCTTAACTTATCTTTTAAATAGTATATGCAAATTACTCATTATTTGCTTGTCTGAAACCAATAGTTTCAAATAATTATCTGGAGCTTAGTTTCAATGATATTCTACTTTCAAATGCATTAGCTTTATATTGCTTCAACAGCAATGGGTACCATCCTAAAAAAAACTTAAGATTATCTCCCCTAAAATGACTAAAATAGCAGCAGTCTTTCATATCAAGAGTTACAAGAGAATCAAAATAGTACTTATCAAATACCAACCCTCTTTAAACCAGTATTCACTCTCTCCTAAAGAAGAAATTCATCATCATTAAATTCCTGATATTTACCCTCAAGGGGTGTACAGGATATTATGATAGTAGTATATGAAAAAGTTACACCATTACTGTTTGACCACAGATGAGCGAACCCTCAATACATCTGCACATGAGGGAAGAAGGTGAATCCATTCCTATAATAGGGTAATCAATCCATCTTGTGGGATAAGTTTATTATTACACGATACAAAGTTAACTTTTCTTTTATGAACATTGTAGTTTTTAAAGTGGTAACCATTTTGCTTGTATAACAGCTCTAAATTTTGCATGTTATTAACAAAATTTAAAAAGTTACAAAATAAAAAACATTGTAAGCGAAAGTTTTTTTTTTCTACAAAACTTTCTGAAAATTAATTTTACAGGAAAACAGAATTTTTTTCAAATGCACTCAGCCATTCTAAAATTAGAGAAAACTAAGACACTTCAATGCCCTAAACTGTTTATTTATAACTTGTTGGGACTCTTTAAAAAAACTGCAAAAAATTTTGAAAAAAATACCATTATCAAATCCTTTTAATCTTCACAGCCATCTGAATCACCATCACTTTCATTTACATTAATCACCAAGGGTTCGCATAATTCTTCAATAATACTGTCTCAATCCCAATACATATTTTCCAATAAGGTGACATGAGAGGAATATTTTCCTCAGTTTTGAACTGTAATGCTTTTACTTGCCTGTTCTGAAAACTAAAAATGGTTCAACATATCAATATCCCCAGTTATGTTGTGATGACAAATAAAATTCTTCACTTCTGCCAAAAAACACATACTCAATAGCATGAATATCACAATGATATGGTGGTAGTTTCAAAGCTAGGAATCACTGCTCTTTGAGCATCGTCTTGAATGTAAATAATTTAGTTTTGGGCAAGTTTCTTTTGACCAAGTTGAACAATTCAACTATTCTTTGTTATTTGCAGAGAGCCAATCCATTTCTCTCCCAGAAAGAGCTCACATCCCTCCCCCCTTACCTTCAGTAATACTGAGATATCCAAACACAATTCAGATTTCTCTACTATGAATCTGATCTTTCCTGACAACCACATTTCAACTATGGCTTCTGCAGCTGCCAAAAATCTTGGTGCTTTTTCACAAGACACTACTTCACACCTTCACAGCTGCTAACTCTATACAAAGCCCAAATCCACCTAGCCATGGAATATTGCTCCCATATTGGTAGTGATGTGCCAAAATCCTCTCTAAGATGCTTGATTTTATCCAGAAGAGGGCAATTTGGCTAATTAATGATCATTTTCTCACAAACCCACTTCAATCCCTCTCTCACACAGACATTCAGTTTCTGCCTTGTCCTGCTTCTACAAATACTTTCATGGACAGTGCTCTTCTGAATTGGCCACTATTATTCCTCCACCTCTCCTCCAAAATCATTAAAACAAGAGCTACTACTAATCAACACCCTTTTATCTTGAAACAGACCAACTTCACTGCCTTCTCCCTCATCCCCCTCTACTTCTATTGTTTGGAACAGTCTCCCCACTCTGCCTTCCTCAAAGATTACACCCTCCACCCAGCTGTTCAAGCAAAATGTGAACAGATTCCACCTTTCTTCTATTCCTCTTGCTCACACACAGCACTAATGTGCTATAGGTCTTGCGGCCTTTCGTGTATTAATCAGATATCGAAAAAATTAAATAAATAATAATAATAATGATGACCTGCTTCCTCCTTAGAAGCAAGTCATTATTATGACTTGCTTAGGAGAAGTTTTGGAATTTTGCTTAATTGGATGGAATTAAAGATACCAAGAAATTATATATTTGTTTAATCCTTTATCCAAGTGTAAGCAAACAAAGTTTGTGCCTTAAGTGTTTTCAGGACTGGGGCAACTCGTGTAAAGGTGGTATGACTTCACACCACTTGCCTTAGTATTCCATAATGCAAAGCACATTTCCTTGCAACAATCTCCATCTTGCACATCTCCATACTAAGGCAAGCGATGTGAAGTCATACCATCTTTACCATGAATTGTCCCAGTACTGAATATACTTGAGGCGCAAACTTTGTTTGCTTACACTTGGATAAAGGATTAAGCCAAGTATATAATTTCTTAGTATCTTTAATTTATAGTATAACCAAGTGGAAAAACTTTCAACAACTAACTATCTCTAATCCAGAGGATTTTAATAATAAGGAGTGACACCTTTTGGCAACTCGTATAATGAAAATATGACTTCTGCATTATTTCAACCTTGGTATCACCTCTGGTCTGGCTCCCACTGATGAGGCCTCAATAAAGGTTGAAACCGGTCTGGGTAGTGATCCTTTCAATAATGCATAGCATTATACATGTATGCAAGGAGTATTCTACCTTACTTGTTACTTGCCGTAGTATCTTATGGGATACTAAGGCAAGTGATGTGAAGTCATACCACCTTTACCACGAGTTGTCCCAGTCCCGAAAATACTTCAGGTGCAAACTTTGTTTGCTTACACTTGGATAAAGGATTAAACCAAGTATATAATTTCTTGGTATCTTTAATTCAAGTTTCATCTAGATACACAATCAGTCTTTTCTCTTCCCTGAAACATCATATTGATCTCAAATACTACATTCTAGGTATAATTATGTTACTTCGTTCCATGATAAGTTTCCTTTTATTCTGTGCCTTTTTGAAATCAAAATCCGATTCTGTGAAGTATTTTCCTTAAAGTTTCTCTTTTCCAAAGAAAATTCATTTTTTCTTTCAGCACTTTTTTCTCAACCACGTAAAATTCGTGAATAGTTTTTCTTATAACATCTCCATCAAAATTATTCAAAGCTATGTTTTCGATGATTTTCTTTCTCTGGTGATTTTTAGATTTAAATTATGGCTAACCTTCATCTTTTGATTCCCTACAAACTCTTTTAACAGTCAACTCTGATACACCTGCAATTTCACTTGCACGTTTTGTGGCCTGAGAAATTGGAACAATCAGACTGCCTTGTAATGATTCTTTTTCACAGAATGGCAGCACATTATGCAATATTCTTTTGCAAGCACTACTGAAAGATTTAACACTAGAACTTCTTGTCAGTACTGGATCCATCATATAAAAATTTAAAAAAAATCAAGCTAGTACAGGTACAGACAAGAAAGCAGACAATTTCACATGTTGGTGATGAATTTGCACATTCTTTTCTCCTCTTCAACATGAATTGACTTTTCTTTGCACTCTGTCAGCTATGGTCCTCTCAATTGTGGACAGACAGCATACTAACATTTGGTCAACAATTTTTCCAAATATTAATCTGTTATCTGCCACCTAACATTATCTGATATTATATTTCTGTCTTCTAAGGCACTTTTTACTGTATCAATCAGCTTACATCTTGGTCTTCCTCTAGGTTTTTTCCTGCCAATCTGGCAAAGAAAACTTTTGATCTAATCTTTCCTCTCTCATTCTGTTTAAGTGACCATGCAATATCTATAGATGATCTGAGAAATAAAGAGCAACTCACCAAAACAACAGATTTACTAATCAATATGGAAAAAGAAGACCTCACAGCAATAGTGTGTTTTGCACTCTTCATCAGGGCCACATTTACCATTAGGTGCATGAGGCACAAGATGGGAGCCACATTTTAAAACCTTACTCCTCACAAAGAACAATAAAAAAAACAGCGTAGTTATAGTTGCAAAATAAAATACTTATTTTTAAATATTAAATTCATAATATAAAAACTAGAGGCCGCTGAAAAATTTGTGAGGCTTCCCACTTCCATTTGAAATACATTGTTCTTTCCTTAGAATATAAAACTAACAGGAACTCTGTATTCCATAAAATTCATGTATGTAAGCGTACCATTTCTTTGCTGGACGTATATACACATCCAGCAAACCTGGATAATATTCTGTCCACCTGCTGAAAGAACATGGATAAGAAGTGTAGTTTGACCATCATGTCCATTAGAAGATATGATAATCCTTCATGCTGAAAAGAACACTTAACTAGATTACATGGTGTACATAGTAGCTACGTTCTGTGGCCTACAGCAAGAAACACAGTTGCTTGCCGTTTGCTCGGTAACTGGAATCTAAGTTATATCAGACTAAATACCCATGAGTTACATTCATTTTGCTGCTTGTTTTTATCATATAATTATAGTTTTTTAATGCCAGCTTAATATAAGAAATCCTTTCATACTTTCTTCACTTCATATTGTATCACTTTGGAAGATCAATGTCACTATCAATTTTTTTGCTAATTATTTTAATCGCCAATACATTTTAAAATTCTCCAAGAACTTGATTGAAGATAATTATTTTTGTTAAACAATTATTTGATAAATTCATGAAAATCCGAATCTAAAAATGAATATAGCCTCCATCTGTTCCAAATTAAGTTTCTTATTTTATTCATAATCTTAGTTCGAAGGTTAGTTATCATACATAAATCTTGAATCACATCATGTAATGCATAATTTTTATAATGAAATCTGTAGGTTTTTGCATTTCAACTTTCTTGGTTTCCCCCCCTGATCACTCACTACAAATCAAAATAAACGGCAGTTATGAAGTCAACTGTTATGTACATATTTTTGGCAAATTTCGATATTAAGCGGAAGTTTTGAAGTAGCGATATTTTCCCTACAGTTTATCTTTTGAAATATGTGTAGGTGCATGCATCAAAATGAAATTTTATTTCCAAAATTTTCATAACAGAATTAATTCACCATTAATAGCTAACCCCCTGCCTCCCAAAATTATCACCACACACACACAAATACTGCTAGATAACATGTGCGCACTTTCTTTTTGTTTGAATTCGTTATTTTTCCAAAGTAATTGTACTGTTGCAGTTTTAAGCAAAAGACAAAGGCGTAGAATCTCTGATAAAATACCATTTGATATAAATTAAAAACTCACAATCGGAAACCCCGAGTAATGCAGTTTAACACAATTTGTTATTCATAAAAAGATAAATAAATAAAACATTCCTAAAATTGAAATGTGCGACCCATATAATTTTATTTTGCAAGGAAAGGAAGCAAAATGTCATATTTATTTCAATAAATGTTATTTAAAAAATATAAATATTTGACATAATATTTCCAATGCAAATAAACATTTTGATTATTTATTTTTGCACATGTGAAATTCGTTTTTATTTGGGAAGAGACAATAAGTAAATTGTGCAGCAAAAAAGGGTCAATCCAAGAAATACAGTGCACATAACTACAATAAAGGTGTTTGTGGAGAGCTCCTGAACAGATAAGTGTCATTTTGAGTAATAATTGGTGAATTTGCATAGTATTTACATAGTATTGTTTATTCTTCGTATTTTAGCGTGTCCAGGTGATTTTGGGGTGTTTTCTGAGTATTTTAAATAGTAAATTGATAGATACGATTATCTGTGCACATGGCCCCCCATAAAGAGGAATACAACAAAGATGGCGTCCAGGTCGCAACCTTTGTCTAAAAATTTTAATTTAAAGGATTTGATTCAGTGTGGCGTTTGCGAAATGTATATATTGAGGAGAGCGGTTGGAGTCTGGTTAAACAACAATAGTGGAGTGAATGTGTGCAGAAAGTGTAAAGAATGTGAGGATTTAAAGAGTGTTTCAGGCCATGAGAGTGATATCGTTGCTGAAAGTGAGAATCTAGAAAATAGTGATATGCGAGGTATGAATAGTGATATTTGCGAGGTAGTACCAGATAGCTGTGAGAGTGGCGTTGAAAGTGAGAATGAAGGTAAACATACAGAACGAATGAATGAATTATCGAAGAATAAAAATGATGAGACTGATGCAATGAGTGAGATCGCTCAGTTACGCGGAGCGATACAGGGCAAATCAGCAGCTGGAGCGTTGGCAAAAATGTTTACCGAGTGCACCAACTGATAAAAGGCAAAAGTATGATAGAAAAAATAAGAGTATGATAGTGAGTGTAAACAAAATGAAAGAGCGAGGTGTTATATGGAGATTCTTTAGTAAGAAGTGTGTTAGTTGAGAGTTTAACAAAATCGTACCAACCAGGTGCGAATGTTAAGGATGTAAGCGAGTCAATTAGAATGCAAAAGCAGCGGGTGAAAGAATTGCTAGTGGTAGCAAGTACAAATGATTTGAAAGGAGACAAAATGGCTATGAGTGAGGATGTGAAGGAATTGCTTGAGGTAGCAAAAAAGAAGAGTGAGAGAGTTAGGATGGTGAGTCTGTTGCTGCGGTATGACAGTGAAGAGTATAGAAGGAGGGCCATAATTGCAAATGACTTTATGCGTGAATTATGCAGGACGAGTGGTGTGGAATTTGTGGATGTGTGGAGTGAGTTTGATGGGCGAAAGGATTTATATAAGATGGATGGTTTACATTTGAATGGATTTGGTGTACGGAGACTTGAAAAGGTGCTGATAAATGAAGTGGAAGTGATTTGCAGAATCAGTGACACTAGAGTTATTAAGGGGGGGGGGGTAGATATGCAGAATTTAGGGAGACAGTTGAGCGTATGAATGTGTGTAATATGCCCAAGTGAATCCGAAAGACTACGAATCAGAATGGGATAGTTAGTATAAGGCAGTGTTTCTCAAAGTGTAGTATGCGTACCCCCTGGGGTTTGCAAAAGGTCTTCAGGGGGTCCGTGGCAATTTTCAGCTACGCATCATTAATGCATGAAATAAAATTTAAGTTTGAGATCATAAAACGTTCCTATTGTATAACTGAATAAGGTACAGAGACATCTGCAGGCTGTGTAATATGTTTCTCAACAAACAGTGCAATTAGAGACAACTGGGTAAAAACAGCACTAACTAATGAATCACATGACCCCTCCCAAATAAAATGCTGTATAGTAGACTATCAAAACCATATGGTGCACCGGCAACATATGGTTTTGTTTGAGTGAACGTGTTAAAACTAAGAAATATATAGTGAACGTGTTTCAGATATTATATAAGGAATTCAGTTGAAGAGAATTAGCATTTCAACTGAACTGTCGGCTTGCCTTTGTCAATTAGTAGAGCGATCTTTTGTTAATACCGCACCAATCATATGAACATCTTCATAGCTGCTTTATCTCTACTGGCCTACCGTTGCTGTCTGTTTCGAGTTCTGCTATCACTGGCTATTTGTTGAAGGACTGTTCGTTAAATAAGGTAATTTTTTTTAGCTTTCAAATTCTTAAGTATGGATTATTGGTTAAAGACTGGATTTTTAAAATGTGCAAAAGAGAGGAACATAGTAGATACAAGTAGCTGTCAGCAACAAGAAAATGTTGATATTGTATCTGGATCAAGTGAAATTGAAAAGTGTAGTCTGACATCTCTAAAAAACCAACTAGGATGAAGATGAGAAAACTTCGTAAGTACGATATAAATTACTTGAAATGTGGATTTTCATGGACGGGAAATGAAGAGGAACCTATTCCATTATGTGTAATTTGCAGTGAAACTTTAAAAAATGAAAGCATGAAACCATGTAATTTAAATCGCCATTTTGAATCGAAACATAATGAATGCAAGGACAAACCTGTTGAATTTTTTCAAAATAAACTAAAAAATTTAAAAGAATCTCAAAAAGTGATGTCAATCGTGTCACGAGGAGAAAACATGAAGGCTTCAGAAGCTTCATTTCGTGTGTCACTATTAATAGCAAAAAAGTGGTGTAGCGGAAACAATTGGTGAAACTTTGATCAAGCCTGCAGCAAAAAATAATAGCGAAAATTATGATCGGAGATAATGCAAAAAGATCTTTTGATCGGATTTGCCTTTCAAATAGTACTTTCATCGAAGAATCACTGAAATGGTTGAAAACATAAAACAAACATTGTTATCCGATATACGTAAGTTGTTATTATGCATTGCAGGTAGATGAATCCAGCGACATTACAAATTTTGCAAATCTTCTAGTGTTCGTTAGGTACGAAAAAAATCAAAAAATTCATGACGACCTTTTATATTGCCAACCCTTGCCAGAACATACAACAGGAGAAGAAATATTCAACAGTATAAATATCCATCAAAACAAGCTTGATTGGAAAAGTTGTGTTGGAATAAGCATGGATGGAACGAAATCCATGGTCAGATCTAAAAAGGGCTTGTTTCAAGGATTCCAGCTGTTGTACCAAATGCAAAGTCGACACACTGCTGCATACATGGAGAGGCTTTGGCTACACATATGATGTCTACAGACCTAAGAAAAGTTCTTGATGAAGCTGTAAAAATCATAAATTATATTAAAGGATATCCTCTAAAGACCAGACTTTTCTCTCAACTTTTCAAAGAAATGGGAAGCAACTATACACAACTTCTTTTCCATACCAATGTTCGTTGGCTTTCTCGTGGAAAAGTCCTTACTTGTTTATTTGAACTTCGGAATGAACTACAAGTTTTTCTTGATGAAAAGTTTGAATTGAAAAAGCATTTATATAATTGGAAATGGCTCAGTCAATTAGCATACCTGAGATATATTTACTGTATTAAATAGTCTTAATTTATCTTTACAAGGCAAGGAAATTTTTATATTTCATGTCCAAGATAAAGTGAATGCCACATTGGCAAAAAGGAAGTTATGGCAAAAGCGGGTTGGTAATGGAGAATTTGACGCATTTCCATCGCATCATGAATTGCTCGCAAGTTCAAATGAACAAATTGATGATGATGTGAAAATTACTATCATGTAGCATTTAAAAAGCTTACAAATGAATCTAGAAAAGTATTTCCCTGAATTGGACATTAATATTGAGTGGATAAGATACGCTTTCAATAAAAACAAATTTATGCCAAAGGGTCTATCATCAATAGAAGAACAACTTTTAGAACTAGCTTCTGATTGTTTCCGAAAAAATAAATACAGTGAGAATACATTATCATCGTTTGGGCTACAAATACAGAATGAATTTCCTGAGTTAACAGATAAAGATCTAAGGTTCATTTTTCTATTTCCAAGTTCATATCGGTGCGAAGTTGGATTTTCGGCGCTTGTAGATATTAAGACGAAGAAGAGGAATCACATTATAGATGTCAAACCGCATCTGAGAATGAAATTAACAACTATAGAGCCAAATTTTGCTGAAATTTTATCTCACCATAAGCAATTTCACTCCTCTCATTGATGATAAATTATTTCAAGTAAAACTATGGTATCTGTATAAAGTTTGTTCTATTAAAATCATATTTTTTGTTTACACGAACATATAAATTCAAATAAAATAGATATTTAATTTTTTAATATATTTTAAATTAATTTATTAATTGTACTTAGTAATAATGAAAATTTAAGAAGGGGTTTGCAGATATCCGAAGTTTGAGAACACTGGTATAAGGCATCAAAATAAAGATGGGACAAATGGGCTTCTGCAATTCATGTAGACTAATGCCAGAAATATTAGGAACAAGAAGGAAGAATTTTTGGCCTTGGTTGGCACTTCCAGGCCACAGGTTATTGGCATTAGTGAAACTTGGCTGACAGAAGATGATATAGCTAGTGGGATTGAATGTGAGGAGTATGGTGTGTTCAGGAGTGACAGGGAGAATAAAATGAGGGGGGGGGTGAGAGTGTTATTGATGACAGCTGATGAGCTACAGCCAAGGAGAATAGAAGTGGAAGTGCAGGATAGAGAAAACAACTATCTATAGATAGTTCTTTATATAGAACGATAACTATCTGCGACAACATGTAATGGAAAATACTAGGGGTCAGAGAGTGCTTGACCTAGTAATTGCACCCGAGAATTGGCTGTAATAAATATGACCACGTTGCCACCAATGAGAGTGATCATAGGGTCTTGACTTGGGAGGTGGCTAAAGGTGTGGAATTTCCAATTAAGAACAGAGTACATGTGGAATTATCGGGCTGGTAAGTATGACAAGCTTAGGAGTTTGATTGGTTCAGTGCCATGGCATGTAAAACTGCAAGGGCTGGATGTTGATAGTGCATGGGAGGCAGTTAGGAAGTGTTTGCATGAGGCAATGGCTGACTGTATACCTAGAGTCCGAATAACAAATCAAGTAAGGGTTAAATGGATGAATAACATCATTAAGCTTGAGCTGCAAAAAAAGAAACAACTATGGAGGGAATTTAAGGAGAAAGGTGACCGGCAGGCACATGAACGGTACAAAGCGCAGGCCAGAAGGGTAACGAGTGTGGTAAGAAAAGCAAAAACGGATTATGAAAGAACATTAGCCGTGCAGGCTAAAGAGAATCCCAAACAGTTTTTTTTGATATGTTGCAAGTAAAAGAAAAAATGTATAAGGCAGAATGATTTTAAAGAATGCCAATGGTAAGGAGGTAACCGAATCAGTTGATATAGTTGAATTACTGAGTGAGCACTTTGCAAGAATATATCATCCAGGTGGTGACATTGCAGGAATGAATGAACCAATAGATTATACGGGAATTGTGGTGAATGAAGTGGAGGTGAGTAGTCTATTACAAAACCTCAATGTCAATACATCTGTGGGATTGGATGGTATACCAGCTCGTGTCATACATGAAGTGGCTAAAGAATTGTCAATGCCCTTGACTATTTTGTTTAATTTGCGTTTGGGTTAGTCCCGAGGGGGTTGGAAAGAGGGGAAAATAGTTCCACTGCATAAAGGAGGTTCCAAGACTGCTGTTGTAAATTACCGACTGATTAGCATATCAGGAATCATTGTCAAGGTCTTGGAGAAATTAGTCAAGAGAAAAATACAGGATTGGATAGATGAAAATGAGATACTGTATGGGGGACAACATGGTTTTGTGAAGTGTAGATCATGCCTCAGTAACTTGCTCACGTTTTAGAACACAGTGACGGCTGAACTGGATAAGGGTAATGGGTTTACAGTGATTCTACTGGACCTTGCTAAGGCCTTTAACAGGATACCACATGGAATTCTAATCAGTAAACTGCAACATATGGGGATGGATATAGGGTTGGTGAGATGGATAGGAAGGTGGTTGATGGAGAGATATCAGAGTGGTTTATTCAGGAGTAGAATCTAAATGACGGCTTGTGACTAGTGGTGTGCCGCAGGGTTCTGTTCTTGGACCACTACTTTTCAATTTGTTCATTAATGATATAGGAAAGGATCCTTGAGGAAGTGTTTACTTGTTTGCTGATGGTGCAAAGTTGGGTAGAGCAATAGTGAGTGCACAGGATGTCAAAATTTTGCAAGATGATTTGGATAGTTTGGAGGACTGGGCTAAGAAGAATGGATGTCAATTTAATGTGGCAAAGTGTAAGTTTATGTACTTTGGGGTGAAAAGAATAGCAGCAGTATATCGCACTGGTGGAACCATACTCCAGGAGATTGATGAGGCCAGGGATTTGGGAGTGTTGGTGGATAGGGAGTTGAGGTTTAGGGGGCACATTGCAAAAGTGGCTAAATCAGCTCATCAAATCACTTGGTTGCTGAAAAATACTTTAACAAGCAGAGACAAACAAGTTATTGTTCCTCTGTATTGAGCCTTGATAAGACCCCCATCTAGACTACTGTGACCAGATATAGGTGCCAGGGTTTCTTCTTGATGGGGAGGAGGTGGAGATGATCCCAAAATGATAGCAGAACTGTGGAATGAACCTTATGAGAACAGGTTGAAGATTTGTGGGTCTCAAAAATTGGTTGATAGGCAGAAAAGGGGTGTATGATTGAGACATTCAATTTACTGAAGGGTTTCAAATTACTGAAGGTTTTTATAAGATTATTCAGAAGATATTTTTGAGAATAGGACTGGTGGTGGGAGGACTAGGGGCCATACATGGAAGCTGGGCAAGAATGTGATTAGCAAGGGTGTTAGAGCTAGGTTTTTTACTTGGACAGTGGTAAATGAGTGGAATAAGCTGCAGAGTCTGTTGTTGGTGCTATGACTGTGAATGAGTTCAAGGCAAGGTATAATACATACTGTGTGAATGTCGAATAGTTGTTCTTGACATGTTAGGGCCTCTCTCGATGAGTCTCTCGACTCCTTGTAGTTGCCTGAAATAATAATCAGTTAACGGCAGGGGAGGGGATTGCATTTTAACAGATAAAATGCTGATGAAATTTCATGAGCATTCTGCCTTTTTATAAGGTCAAAGGAATTTTGAGTATATTTGCGAAGAGATATATTCAACATAACTTAGCCAGTTTTGTTGCAAAAAGTACCGCATTTGAAGGAATATTAGCGGCATAATAATAAAATAGCAAAATTCATAATGCTTCAGAATAACTTCATAATACCAAAACAAGATGATACACATCTGTATCATAGATGTGTATCATCTATAATAATAATAGATTTCTACACATCTGTAGAAATCTATTATTATTATTAGTCCTTTTAATTATGAACTCTATAAAGATATACTTAATAAATTTGTAATTTTGTGTTTTTAAATAAATAAGCCAGTTTCATTTTGTCACAGATGGTTTTGGCTGGATTACCTGGACTTTTAGACTGTTGTTCTTATCAATATTGTAAAAACTCAATTGTAGCTTAAATATTCCAAAGCACATTACATCGATTTTTTACTTAGGTCAAGTCCCATAAGAATGTTGTAAAAAATAACCTTGTTTGTCTAAGTATATTTTGTATTAGATATTTTTGAAAATAGCCCTTTGGAAATTAACTGTATATACTTCTTTAATAAGAATATGTTAGAGTGTTAAAAACAAAGGCAATGTTAAAGAGCCAAGAGGCTATTTTTCTGGCGACATAAATTAAGTCAAGGGGGAATAGTAAATCCCATATTATTTAACAGCCGGGTAGCAAACTCGGAGATCGAAATCTAAGAGTTTCATGCCAAAGACCTATCGGCGAGTCCAACTGTAAGTCATCACTTGGGTAGTACAACACTATGGCAACTCGTTTCAAAGATGGAGCAAGCTCCGTCACTATCCTTAATATTTTCTCATAATTTAAAACGCAGCTCCTAGGAGATGTATTACTGTTTTACATTATGAGGAGAGGTCACTACCAAGACCAGTTTCGACCCTTATTGAGGTCTCATCAGTGAGTAGGTAGACCTGGAATATCAAAGGTTTAAGTTTAACCGAACGGACATATATCCCCACTAACGAATTGCCAGACCGGTGTACCCATATATTATTATTACTACAATAAAGAGCCAAGAGGCTTTTTTTTTGTTTATTTTTCGCCGGAGCTGTATGTAATAAATATACATGGCGGCATTAGAAAGGTTGTTTATTAAATTTTGTGTGTATGAGAAAGGCTTACAAGCTCTGCACGTAAACACCTCCGAAGTCAGTCAGAAAGGTTCAAACAACTTTCCGATAGTCGACAACTTACAATCAAAAGAAGTTGCACAGAAGAGAACAAAGAGCGAGCCGAACTTGAAACTTAAGATGAACGAATCATGCCGAATTCTTTGGGGGTTACAAACTTTATGCAAGGTCTCAGAGAAGGCATAATAAAAGGGGACAGAGTCGAGCATATAGGGCTTCCCAGATCCAGAAGTCACTATAGAGAGAGAGAGGGCTTCCCATTTCCAGACGTTGCCAGAGAGGAGCTTCCTGGTTCCAGTCTTAGAGTTGCTGAAAGGAGATGTTCCAGTTCCAATGGCTGGAGAAAAGCTTCTAGGCCAGAGAGGCATCCCGGTCGACAGTTGGCGGCAGAAAAAGGAGACAGTCCTCCAGGCATTTTGGGCGAGCCCAAGCAGAGGAGAAAAGGCGAGACAAATTACCCAAAGCATCTTCGCTCGGAAGTTTTTCTTTTCACTGTGGGAGAATAACTTTTTGCTGGAGCTGTATATGAGTACCGCAGGGCACAGTTCACAATCTGCTATTTTCCGATGAGATATTTCTGAAGCCAGATTTCCTGAAGGAAGCTCAAGATCTGAGATAAGAGAATTGCCTTAGAACTTTTTGTGCAAGACCTTTGACTGAATGTGCAATACAGAGCTTTCATAAGTTATATACCTTTGTGCAATTCCTCTTATAATGTGTTTTAGTTGGACAATTAAGATTTAGATTAACAGTAACAAGAAGTGTCATTAAGAGAATCTATTGGCATATTTGAAGTTGATATACAGTTTGTAAAAGTAACTTAACAGAGAGTTGGCTAACCTCTTTGCAAGTATACTAGAAGTTTAATAAGTGGAAATGTTAAACAGAGTAAATAAGTTTTTGAGTTAATGAAAGTTTTTGCAATCATTTTGAAACATGTTCTAGAGACAACAGACTTTTGTGTGCTGCTGCTATTTGTATTAATTAGTTGGGTAAGAGCAGTTTCTATATCACATAAATAGAGCATTTGAATTTCAAGTTTATTATTATTTATAAATTAAAATGATTTTTCAGTTCATTTTTTTTGTGCATCAAGATTCTAGTCATTTTAGGGTAAAATGTCGAGTAAAAAAGTGTATGTTAGCGAGCATAGCAAGTTATCGTTACTATTTATTGCCTCTATGTTTTAACTAAAGCTGGAATTATTATGCTTATTACTGCAACTTAAAAAAATCAAAGCTGGAGTTGAATAAATATTGTAATAAATAAATGTTGCAATTCCATAAATATGATGATTTTTGCTATAATTTTTATTACTGTAAATTCAAAATTTTTATTTTTAGTGAGAATATCCGAACTTTACAGTTCATGAAGTTCCAATTTTTAACTTGATTAGCAAGCTTCATTTGATTGCATTTAAATTCTTTTTTTTTTTTTTTTAACTTTTATCCTTATACTAAATTATTACCATACCTTTTAATATTTTTTCGTAATCAGAATTTTTGTAGCAACTATGATGATTGTCAACGAAGCTTGTCAAACAAAATCAACGTTCTCAAAATCAATCTTTCACATAAAGATTTTAATTACATCTTTCTTTAAATTAATTATGATTCAATTACATGGAAAATTTAAAAGTGTAAATAATATATATATTTAGAATTACATTAAAAGATTTTAAAATCTTTTGAAAATTTAATATTAAATTAAAGTATCGTAGAAATTGCATAATTATTTATAATCCTTCGATATAAGTTAGTCATTTATTTATATAAAATGACTTACAACATTGCTAGTTTAATATTACCAAGATTTTTTTAATATTAATATTATTGTATACATGTGAAATTCGTTTATATTTTTGGGAAGAGACAACACAATAAATAAATTGTGCAACAAAAAGGGTCAAATATCATAGAACAGTAAAGTAAATTCCAAAAAACGGTAATTAAACTGACAGTTTAGTTACTGTTATTTGGCTAGTACTTGTAAAACAGTATACTGTATACAAGTGCATATACCTAATTATATGGTTAAAGTAGTTGTCGCAGTTGGTAAGAATATATTATTCAATTAATTATTATTCTTATTTTACTGTTACCCATTTATTTTAACAAAACCAAGATACTACTGTTTCTATTTTTGTATTTTCTAAGCATTTAACGGAATTGTTTATTTTATTTATATGTTTATGATACACATAATGATACCAAGAAAATTTGAATCCGGAGCTAGTAAAAGAAAACGCCTTACAGAAAATGAAAAACAGCTAAATAGTCAAAAGGGGGCATTTTGTCTTTCTTGCGTTCTGAAAATGAAGAATTTCATAGAACTGAAGTTGTTTCGTTTTCATTCCAAGAACTGTGAAGTACAATTGGTATCATTATCAGGAGGAAATGAAAGTGAAAATGAAGAACATCAAAATGATGTGGAAAACATAGGAGAGAAAGAAGTAAATGAAACAAATCAAGACGATTCTGAAGAAACTTTTCAATCGGAGTCTGTACTTAGCAGCAAGCAAGCAATTTCTTATCCTATCGATATAGCAGTGTGGCCACTTACTATTAATAAACAGTTTATCGAGCATATTTTAATAAATATGCTCCAGAAAGTTAGTAAAATCAAAAATTTTAAAAAAAAATACACAGAGCGCAACAGAACATATGTCACAAATGTAAATATATCACATTTTTACTGTAAAAAAGGCAAATGGAACAAAGGAGAAACGAGAGTGGCTAATTTTTTCAGAAACCAGCAAAGCAATTTACTGCTTCGTTTGTAAATTGTTTCCTAAGTCAAATAATAGCTTAATGAAGGGTTTTAACAACTGTGGAAATATAACAAGAACTAATGTGATCACGAGCATTCTACTGAGCATATACGAGCTATGTGCACATATCGCAAAAGAAAATCAAGTTCCGTAAATAGTCGAATTGATTCTGAATTGATCGAACAAATACAATCTGAAGAAAATTATTGGAGAGGTTTTAAAAGGAATAATAGCTACCATTAAGTTGCTGAGTAAACTAGGGCTAACATTTAGAGGAAAGACAAATGACATTTTTTCTGATTCTTGAGGAAATTATTTATCGCGTTTACATTATTTAAGTGAATTTGATGATTTTTTAAAACATCACATGAAAATGAATGACAACTGTGGTTCTGGCAGATCAAATTATCTTTCTTACCATACTTGTGATAAATTCATAGTGTTAATAGCTAAAAAAAAAGAGAAATATTAATATCAGAAATTAAGGAAGCTGCTTATTTTGCAATAATACTCAATTCAAAGGCAGATATTGCCCATAATGACCAACTAGCTATGATATTTAGGTATGTTGCCGCAAATTCTGACATTACAGAAACATTTATCGGGTTCATCAGAATTACACAACATAATTCCTTATATTTAGAAGAGGTCATCATCAAATTCCTGCCATGTACCCTCAAGGGGTGTACAGGATATGATAGTACTACATAAAAAATTTACATCATTACTAACTTCCTATCGACAATTTTCCTCCAAATCAGTCTGTTACTTGTCAAGATTCCAACATTATAAGATCTTATATTCCTATCGTCTAAGGCACTTTGTACCACATCAATCCACCTATGTCTTGGTCTTCCTCTGGGTTGTTTTCCTGCCAACCTGGCAGAGAACACTTGTTTAGCTAATCTTTCCTCGTCCATTCTGTTTAAGTGACCATACCACCTGAGATTAGCTATGCTAATGCATTCCCGGATGTTGATAATGTCAAGTTCTATCCTAATATCCTAATTTTTAATATGATATTGCATTGATGCCATCTGTTCACGCCTCTAATCTTTCTCAGAAGTCTCATATCTGCAGTCTCTAGTATTTGGTCAACTGCTTTACTTCTGATCCAGCTCGAAGATTCATAAGTTAAAACTGGTTTGAACACTGTCTTGTATACAGCTAATTTAGTGTTCCGACTAATTTCTCTCTTATTCCATATACATTTATTCAATTGACTTCCTACCATACCAGCTTTGTTGATTCTGTTGTATATTTCCGTATTTAATTTACCATATTCACTAAAAATCGTACCTAAGTAGCTGAAATGTTTTACTTGTTCCACAGGTTCTCCGTTCACATTGAAAACACAGAATCATTGAAAATGACAACACAGTTGACATTTTCAATGATTCTGCCTATTTTCATTGTCTTTGCCTTTTTATTGCTGACCTTCATATCATATCTATTACAATGGTTATTCAATTTAGTCAGCGAATCTTGCAGACTTGTAGCGGAATTATTTAGAAGTATAACATCGCATGCATAAAGCAAAGAACTGACATTAACTCCAATTTTAATATCATGTTTAATACCACTTTCCTTCATAATGTGATCCATATAGATAATGAATAACAGAGGGGATAATGTACATAGTTGTCTCACACCAGAATTAACATTAAACCATCTTCCAGTACTTTCTTCAATTCTAACTGCTGACTTATAACTCAAATAAAGAATAAGTATTGCTTGATATAATGCCCCATTAACACCATATAACTGAAGCATGTTAAATAGCTTCTCTCTTGGCAACTTGTCATATGCCTTTTCCAAATCGGCAAAACTTAAATACAGATCTTTGTTATCCAAGTTAAGGGATATTATATCCCATATTGTTTCTTAACCAAATAAGAAACAATATTTCATGCCAAATATAGAAACTATATAAAGTTCAGCGATTCCAAATGTAAGCAAATACCTGGATAGTGCAGCACCTGACTCACAAACTTTTCTTCCACAATTCTTCTCAACCGTTTCTCAAGTATACTTGCATATATCTTACCAGGAACACTCAATAGGGAAATACCTCTGTAATTTTCAAATTCAATTTTATATCCCTTTTTATATATGGGTACTATGAGAGCTCTACTCCAATCATCGGGAATTCGTCCCTCTGTCCAGGCTTTCTGAACTATGCAGTGCAGCCACTTTAAGACTCTTATACCACCATACTTCAGCATTTCTGGTCGAATATCATCTACTCCTGCTGCCTTTCCAAATTTCAAGCCTTTGATGGCTTTTTCTACTTCAAGTATGGATATGTATTCCTGACTGCATGCCTGGTCAGTGTTTTTTACCACTATGCTGTCATCACTGCTTGTTTCATTTAGAAGTTTTTCAAAGTAATTACTCCATACTTCAAGGATATCTTTTTCTCGTTTTCATGTCACCTTTATCATCTGTAACTACTTTTACATCACTCTTTCCTCCATTCCTAAACTTCTTCAACAACCTCCAGAATATTTTCCCACCTTCCTGATATTTATTTTCTATGTTCTTGCCAAAGTCCTCCCAAATGACTTTTGTTTAACTAGTTTTACACAGTGTTTAGCTTTCTTACATGTGTCTCTGTAATCTCTAAGAGCACAAACTGACTTATTTGCCAGGAACTTTTGATGTGCTTTCTCCTTTTCCTTCACTGCCTCTTTAACTTCCTGTGTCCACCAGGGAGTTCTAATTTTTTTATCCTTGCAGAAAACCTCACCACATGCCTCTCTGGCTGAATCTTCAAGGTTTGGTTCCTGTTCTCAAACTCTTTCATTTTTTCTTCAATAATCTTTGTGTATTTTAGTTTACAGTTCACATCTGAGAGCTGCTCAACTTTTATTCGCTTTAAAACTTTCTTACATATTATTCTTTTCAATATATACAATTCGATTTTATCCTGCTCAAGACTAAATAGTGATCACTTCCAATTTAAAATCCTATGTACACTCTGGTGTCCTGCACCAAGGAGAACACAACACTATCAACAATAAAATAGTCAATGAGACAATGTTATTTTTTATTCCTTGCCTCTTCTTTCCATGTGAATTTGTGCACATTTTTGTGTTGGAACATGGTGTTAGAATAACCAGTCCATGCCCTGAGCAGAAATCCAACAAGTATTTGTCATTATTATTAGCTTCGCTCTTTTCTCCAAAAATTTATCAAAATATTTATGTATGTCTGAAAATAACTTCTGCTATTTAGATCTCCAACAAGGACCAACTTTTCCTTTTTCATTGTGTCACTAGCTTTCTCTAGAGCCTCAAAAAATTCCTCCACTTCTACCTTAGTAGAACCTTCTGTGGGACCACAGGCACAAATAAGTCTCATTGTCCAGTTCCCCATTCTGATATTTGCCCACATCACTCTACTTGAGACTGCCTGCCATTCAAGAAGATTAGCCTCGTATTTTGTGTCAAATACTATGGCTACTCCGTTTTCTTGATTGTCATTGCCTGAATATAATATTTTGTATTTATTGCTCAGAAAGATCTCACTAGATTTTGTCTTTTTTGTTTCAGTCACCCCTATTATGTCTATCTGATACTTATCTAATTCTTCAGCTAGCTCCACTTCTTTGCCATTTAGGCTTCTTATGTTGATAGTACCGATCTTTAACTCTGGTGATGTTGAGTTGGGGTGGGTTTTCAGATTTTTAGAAGAGGTAGTATTAAAAAAATTATCTTTGGATATAAAAATGTGCAGAGGGCAAAGCTATGATAACGCTGCCAATATGAAAGGTATCTATACAGGCTTACAAGCTAAGCTGAAAAAACGTAGTCCCTCTGTACATTATATACCGTGCTCTAGTCATTCGTTAAATTTAATTGGCAACTATGCCATGGAATCTGGTCCGGAAGCAGTGCAATATTTTTGTTTTATTCAAAATGTATATAATTACTTTTCATCTTCAACAAGAAGATGGGGTATACTCCTTAAACATTTAGAAAAAAAATCTTTAACAGTTAAAAGACTAAGTGAAACAAGGTGGCCCGGAAGAGCTGACGATGTATTGGCTTTGAAACGTGGATATAAACAAATTAAAGACGCATTACTTGAACTATTCATTTCTCCTCATGAAAAACCTATTTCTAAATTAGAGAGCTCATCACTGGCTGAACATTTTGACAAACCAGAAACAGCAATTTTAACAGTTATGTGGGACAAAATTTTTAAGGAATAAATGCTACTAGTAAATCACTACAATATCCTGATATGGATATGTTTTTAGCTAATAATTTGTTACACTCTTTAGATGGTTTTATTTTAGATATAAGAAATAGTTTTGCTGCTGTAAATGAAAGAGTTAAAAAACAAAAAAAAATTAGTGAAGAAGTTTCACAATCTAACTATGAGATTATATTACATGGAAAAAAAAATTTCGCTGTGAACACTTTTAATGTCATTTGCGATAAGCTAATTTTGGAAATTAATGAAAGAACAAAAAGCTATTTCAACATATTAGATATGTTTGACATTTTTTTGAAGGAAGATATAGATCAAGACAAGTACAAGACTAGTATTGATAAAATTTTACAAACTTATGGGACTGATATTAATCCAGAAAAATTTACTGATAATGATAAAGGAAGAAAATTCTTCAATTAAAAATATGTACAAATTTATAAACGATGGGTTAAGGTCTACTTTTCCGAACATAGAAACAATTTTAAAAATATTTTTGACGATGCCTATTTCAAATGAAAGTGCTGAACGCTCATTTTCGGTGTTGAAACTAATAAAAAATTATTTAAGAAGCAACTTGCACCAAAATATAACAAGTGACCTGTCATTATTATGCATTGAATCAGATGTAATGGACTCGATCAATTATGATGACATTATAGATATATTTGCTATAACCATAGCCAGAAAAAAAACTTTTAGTTATTAATTTTTTTATGTAAATTTGAATTGATTTTTTTTTATACTTTTTTTTTAAATGCAAATATATGTATACCGACGTTGTATTGTGTTATTAAAATGAGTTATTATGGAAATGTTGACTTTTATTTTCAATAAACTAAAAAAATGCTTATTTTTGAGGGCCTCATAATGATGTTGTGCCTCGGGCCTCCAAAAGTATAAATGCGGCCCTGCTCTTTATGCAATAAGGTGAATAAAAATTACTCTGAAAATGTTATTTCAGAAGAAAAGGACATATTGATAATCAGCATACTCTGCAATATACTCAATAATTTAAATAAATTTGGCTACAAGAAAGTGCAAAAGATTGGAGAGACTCATTTAGCACCAAAAACAACAAAACATGCCACTTTTGACTCAACCTCAAGACATCATATTATTATGTGGAGTAGAGGTATGGACACTCTCCAATCTGAGTGTGGAAAAACTGGAGGCCTTTGAAATGTGGATGCTGCGAAGAATTATGAGAATATCATGGAAAGACAAAAAGACAAATGAAGAGGTACTAGAGATGGCAGGCATAAACAGGAGCCTGATGAAAGAAATTAAAAAGGGAAAAGTTAGATATTTTGGACATATTCTGAGACATAACTGCCTACAAAGGACACTTCTCAAAGGAACTGTTGAGGGAAAGAGAAAGAGAGGAAGACAAAGACTGGAGTGGATGAAAAATATAGAAGACTGGACCTATCTCTCATATGAGGAATGCAGCAGAGAGGCGCAGAATAAGACATGGTGGAGACACATGGTAGTCAATCTCCTGGAGGGAGAAGACACCTGACAGGACAGGACAAGACATCAGGATGCTAACCAGAATATTTTGTAACCATATACACTAAACTTTAGTAAATGATTTAAAGATGGTTAAATAGGATTTAAAAAGTAGGAATGCATCTCTAGAAGGTGAGACAGGCCTTCTGAATAGTGGAGTTTCTTCTACTGGTAGTTAGGTCAAAAGATCTAGTGATAAGCAGTGGACAGAATTCTACAGATGTATAATTCTATCCACTCATAGTAACACATTGTGACTGTTAAATAGCAAGACAAAATTTCTATAAAAATACAGAGCAACTATAGAAAGATGAATCATTTATTTATTTTCAATATAATCTCTTAAATCAATACAATATCTACATCATTCATACAAATGTACAACATTGAGATTTGAAGGTAATGCTTCTGGTGTCTTACACTGAGGTCAAATTGGCATTCTTTGAATTTCATTTTCAATTTTGGAAACAAAAAGTCCATTGAGGACAAATCTAGAAGCAAGAAACTGTTTCACATTTAATACACAATGTATAGGCACAGTGAGGTGTAGCAACAGCCAGCTATTTGTTTGCTACTGCTTTCCTCTCACTTATCACAATTCAGAGAATGAATGACAGTGAGATAGTACTATTAACCGTTTAGCCCTCTGAAACAAATTCCTTATGAACAATTCCACAAATGTTCAACAAAACAATCATCATTTTTTATTATTATTATTTGTCACCTCTAGGGAGTCCAAAGACTCATCAAGGGAGGGCATCTACTCTACAGCCTTCCACCAATCATAATCCACCAATTGACCGCAACTACACCAACGCCATCTACCACCGACTGCCACCACTAGTATTTCCACAGACAATCACAACATCCATGTCCACGGCGGGATTCGAACCTGCAGCCTCTAGACTAGAGAGTGGACACGCTAACCACTCAGCCAGCCAGGCTGGGCAAAAGTCAAAGTTTTTGACTCAAACTTCTACAGTCAAACCTTTTGCTCTCTTGGAGATCCCAGCAGCAATCATCATTCTATACTTTGTCGTTTTTGTTTCCAGGTCATAAGCCCCACAACTCATCACCAGTCATGATTCTCTCTCTCTCTATATATATATAATGGCATAATCTTAGTCAAACATTTGAATGAAATTTTTACAGCAAGTAACACAATGCTTTCTCTGTTGGAGTCAAAAAATGTAGTACAAATCAGAAACAAATCTTTCTTTTCCAGCAAAATTTCATAGCTGCTTCCTTTTTTGATATTTAATTTCTGTGCAATCATTTCAGTGGTGATTCAACAATTGCTGAGCAGCTCATGAACATTTCCACAGGTCCAAATTGGAAGGTGAGACAGGCCTTCTGGGTAGTGGATGGGTTGCTACTGAATCCGTACAATCTCAAAATCATGCAAACCATTCAAGAACTCATGCAAGTGATAGGATCATCCGTGTGTACTATTTTAAGAACATATATGTTTCTGAGATGACTTGCTCAGTTTAAAATAGTTTTAGCATATTGTTCTATTTTCAAATTCCTGACGAGGCACTAACACCATCTGCAAGAATTATTGCAATAATGGTGCAAACACCATTATTGCATCACATATGCTCATTGGACAGCGCACACTCCTGTGATTAAAATGATATACTATTTTGCCTGATCATACTTAGAGTATGTCCATAAAAAATATGTCTCAGACACACTGCAGAATTTTATAAATTGATAAAAATGACTTAGCAGTTGATAAGTAAATTACGGCTGATTAAAGTGCTGATAAAAGCATTGCAGACACAAGGCTACACTTCAATAAAGGAAATTCACTAGAGGAAACTATCCACTGTAGCGATGAACTCCTTGGGGACATCATGCAATAATAATAATAACAAACCATTCCTTCTCTCTAAAAGTTTGCTATATATCATAAATCTCAAAATTATAAAGTGTATAAAAAAAATTTAAAAAAAACACTATAAATAGTTTAATTATATATTTACAAAGGCACTATAAAATTACAAATATGAATTCTACCTTTCATAGTTCCAAACTGAGTTCTGATGTTCTCTCTATGTTCCAAAAATTTGTCAAGTCCTAAATACTGTGCACTGTATAAAAATCTAATACCTATGAAAATAATAAATAATAATTATTTGTTAACTCCCAAATTCATCAATCTCTATAAGAAATCTTAAAAACTTAATATTTAAACTAACATAATTTTGATTTTCAGTTCAAAACATTTGCAGTTGAGCAACATACACCGAGCCACAGGCAACTTGAAGATGGGACAGAATGAGAATGATGAAATTGATGACTACTAAAGCTCTGAAGCTTCAGCTTCTGTCTCTGTTCATCCTCAATACAAAAAAACCACCAGTGATTGAGTGTTAAACTTAACTGTTACTGTATTATGAATTAACATTTCCAATTTTTCCTTTCGAAATATAACTATATATAAGATGTAAAGTGCACTGTTTTCTGCTAAATAGTATTACAGTTGACTGACTATAACAAACACCATTATAACAACCTCACTCACTACATCAAACAACTAAAAATCCTGACCAAAGCCCTATATATGAACAATGCTATGATAAAGGAAATTCACTATGGCAAACTATTCATGTAGTCACTATAAGTATAATACTATAATGAAAGTAGGCTGTATAATTTCTCCTTAGATGCGGTAAGTTAAACCAGAGTTTGTGCCTTTTTTTTCCCCCATTATACATCTCTAATGTTCACCCATGCAGATATCTTACAAGTGGCCCCTGTCTGGTCCGTGTAACAAATTCTACAATACAAGTTTCCTGCTTCTCGAGTGGCAGATGAGGTAGTTTCTGTAACTACAGAATGATGAATAATTTGTTTAGAGGAATTAGGCCAAATGTTGCTGAAATTTAAATGTTCTTTTTGTAACTACAACTCCTCTTGTGTCATAATCTTCTACTACATGCCAGTCTAAGTAGTCTAAGTGTTCATTGGAAGATGATAATGAGTTTCATATTGTAACAATTTTAATTAGGATAACTGAGTTTTTCATTTCATCATCACTTAAAATATGGCATTTGCTCTTTCCAGGGCATCCGAAACTATAGATGCCACATTTTTGTGAAGATGGTGACTGTGATATAGTATGCATACATCTCCTCATTGATTTTCTTTATTATAGTGGATCTGCTTACCATGATTATTACTTGTAATTAAAAAAGAAAGTCATTTTAAGCAAATTTCATGATTGGCAACAATGGAAACCAGTTTTTATTTTTCTTCAATAAAATTATATAAACTGTTTCTTTATGTTGCTATTATAATGCTAAAAAAATAAATAAAATTTTAAAAATAAAAACTTATAAAGAACTGACCATTGCTTTTTAATTTAAAAAAAATAATGTGCCATGGAAAACATTCAAACAATTTTTGATCATGTTAAAAACTATATCACAGTAAGCAGATACCTACCGTACTGCATGTGCAAACTCATGCTGGCTGGAGACAGAGATTAACATATTCAGAAAAGGGAGCATCATCAAATTCCTGATATCTACTCTCGGGTATGTACAGGATAATTACAATAGTACTACATGAAAAATTTACACCATCAGTAACTTCTGATAAACAATTTTTCTCCAAATTCATCTGCTACCTGTCAAGATTCCAATATTATAAGATCTTATATATCTGTCTTTTAAGATACTTTTTACTGTATCAATCCTTCTACATCTTGGTCTTCCTCGGGGTCTTTTTCCTGCCAACCTGGCAAAGAACACTCGTTTTGCTAATCTTTCCACTTCCATTCTGTTTAAATGACCATACTACCTGAGATTAGCTCTTCTACCACATTCCTGGATGCTAACAGTAGCAAATGAAACCGATTCTGGGGCCACCTTTTTCTTAGTACCCTATCAAGGCATCTATTGAAGGATTTCATGTTAATATGAGCAAGCTGCTGACAAGCCTATTGCCACACCTTTTACCTATTCATACATTTTGTAGGCATATTGGAAAAAAAAACCACTATATAAACAGTGTTGAAAATTATCATATTTGGTGGGGAAAACCTCATGTAAAATCAAGACTTCCTATTTCAGCACATCTATAAGAAGGTTGACCAAATCCAGACTGGCTAAGAATTTTGTGGGTTGTCTAATCATGCTATTTTTTTTTAAATAAAAATCCCTGAAATTTTTCAGGTTATAGAAATAGGTTTTCTGTAGACTCAAAACGATAAGGATTCATTTGATATCTTAGCAGTTAATGTCAAAGAGCAGACAGTTATTGTTTTCCTTTTCAATGGTGAATTTTCTTTTCACCATTAGCATCTCACCAAAAATGGTAGATAATTTTTGGCAGAATGCTATCTGCTTATCCCTTGACTGCTCACCTAAAGATCCTCCCCACCATCTTGGATTGTACAGTATCCCCTGTTCTTGTAAACTTAAATACTTTGGACAAAAAAAGGAAATCTAGAAGAACACAAAATACTTCTATTTACATTACAGTCGTTCCGGGGTAGGAAACCATGCTATCGATATGGATCACTTGAACCCAAAAGGGGGGAAACATTTATACAGAAACGGATTTAAATCAGAGAGACTATTTTTGGAATCAAATCAGCCACAGCACTACAACTTTCCTGATAATTAAACAAATTCAGCTTCATCACACTGCCAAAAATCTGGGAGACCATTGTGAGACCTTCAAGTGTCCATCAGTGCACCCAGAGAGGGCTGCTTTTTACAATCGGTCTGTGTCCACCTTCCTACTAGTGTGACTGCATATATGTGCTCAATATATCTCTTTGTGCCCGTGAAGATACCTTAGTAACCATGGCAAAAACTGGCTTGGTAATCTAATTGATTAACTAACTAAATTTATTTGGCTACTGGATTTAGAAGTCTGTTTTTATTACATTGTCTAAGCCTGTATGGAGTCCAAAGACTCGTCATGGGAGGTGAAACACTCACAGACAATTATACCTTGCCTTGAAGACATTTAGTGTTGGAGCACTCACCACCCACTTCAACAATGCATTCCACTCATTCATCACCTCCCATGCAAAAAAAAGGGGTAGCTGTATAATAAAAACAATGTTGATTTTGTTTTGGCTCTAATAAACATTTATTAGTTCCACAGAAATTGGAATTAATGAACAACATACAAAAATTAAAAATATCATACATGGGTCATATTATGAACTGGTTGAAATATACAGAGAGCAACTCAAGAGAGAGAAATAGATCAAGATCCACGATAGCCAACCTCCTGGATGCAAATGATATTATACAAGATGGGCATGTTTGTGTATATTAGTTTAAAATTGATTTTAATGGTCAAGTTAGCTAGTAAAGGCCGCAGGCCATGGGTGTTTGCTTCAAGGTATGTGCATCGCTAGTATTGGATATTGTGATATGTTTCATTTGCTTTTGTGTGCAAAAGCAAATGAAACTGGTTTGTGTATACTCGGTGATTTTAAAGCAAATGATCACAAATGCTTATTATTATTATGTGACACCTCAAGGGAGTCCAAAGACTCATCGAGGGAGAATCTGCCAACAGCATCAAATGATTGTACCCCTTCCAACTACTAACCGCGCTCAAGCTTGCTTAACATTTTGTGGGCCATTAGTATCAGGGGCTATACCAATCGACCTACAAGGAAAACCTCAAGATGTAATCTCTGTTATGAAATTGGAAGAACACAGGAACACTGCACCCTTCATTTGGAAAGGGTCTGGGTTTGTTTCTCATCGTGTTGAGAGGAATCTTTATATGGGCTTTTTTCTTTTTTTTTTCAACTTAAGGTGAGTTAGCCAATGTCATATGAAGATAGTAGGGATTTTTCTAAAGAAACTTGGGTTTTTCATCTCAAATACAGGCAAATCAGTCATGAGAAAATGTGCAATTTGCAGACACAAAATAGCATTGTTCGTGAAGTCATGATGATGATGGGTGGCAGATGGTGCCGACAGTAGTAGTGTCACCGCGTATTGGTTGAGAATTAAGTAGTAGGGGAGACAAAGAGATATGTGTAACAGAGAACTCTGGATTGCCTTTCTGTAATGAGTTCTGACCATTTCAAGTCAATGAAGTCAATATACGCAAATGCACATACAAAAACAAACAAAACACATAGAAGCCAATACCAGACACTCACGCAAATGAAATGTCGCATCTTCAATGCAATCTGATACTATACTCCTATGGTAGCATGAAAGCTAAGGTTATGGATGCCATAGTCATTTATACAGCTTGTTCATAATGTGTATTTTTAGGGGATATTTGTGTTCTTTTTAAAAGAAAATAAAAACAGCGAAGAAATTCGTTGATTTTTCTTTGAATTTTTAACGAAGCAGAATCATTAAGTTTTACCACACGTGCCATTTTCATATAGACTAAAAACAACAAAACAATTCTGATTAAGCATATTATCTATTTACGACTAGCATTCAATACAAATGGATCCAACTATTCACTGACACCGATGAAACCAACCTCAACAATTTATACGCAATCCACTGATCTGATTTAGCATTCAAGTTGTGATAACTTTATCAACAGATTACAATAACAGACAGCAAGTTAAAATAAAGTTGCTCTGTTTCCCTTGGAATGAATACTTACAGTTTCTGAAAATAATCTTGACTAACATTTGTGTAACGTAATGCGGAATATTGATATCAAACTAACAATTCGATATTCTCATTACAATATTGCTAACACTTACCATTATAATTCAGCCCTTTCAATGAAATAACAGAACGAAAAGTACATGACTGCAAAACACCATTGATCACATGGCGAAACATGACTGACGCCATTTTGACAAGAGAAGAGAGCGCATCCTGCTTTCCCTAAACCAGAAAAATATGGAGATAAAGAAAATATTTCCAAAGAATAAGTATATTTCTGATTAATAATTAATAACTGCAATTAATTCATCGTGATATACAAGCTACAAAAACGTCGTGTTAGTGATATATTTTATTACATGAATCATAACATAATAATAATATAATCGTTAATTTTGTATTATATTATTATTATTATTATTATTATTATTATTTTAACGGTGTCTCCATGGAGTCAAAAGACTCGTCGCGGGAGACCCGACATTGACACACTAACCATTATTTACACAATACCTGTCATACCTCTCCTTAAATTCATTCACAGTTGAAGAATTCACAACCAGTTCTTGCAAAGCATTCCACCCATTCACAACCCTCCAAGTAAAAAATCTAGTTATAACAACCTTGTTAACCACACTCTTACACAATCTCCAGGGAAGGCCCCTCGTTCTCTCACATCCTGCATTGGTCTTAAGAATATCATCAGTATCATTCCTGTAAAATCCCTTTAACAATTTAAATACCTCTATCATATCTCCTCTCCTACGTCTATCAGCTAGTTTTTGGAGCCCACAGATCATCAATCTATCCTCATAGGGAACATCCCACAGACCTGCAACAATCTTTGTTACCTGCCTCTGAATCCTCTCTACCACTTCCGCATCACCAAGAAATCCTGGCGACCAGATCTGTGCACAATAGTCCAAATGCGGCCTTATTAATGCCTTATAGAGTGGAACAATAACTTCCCTATCCCTGCTTGTTAGTGTGTTCCTCAACAACCATGTAATTTGATGTGATGTTTTGGCAATCTTAGCAATATGCCCTTTAAACTTAAGTTCTCTGTCCACAATAACTCCCAAGTCTCTTGTCTCATCAACTTCCTGCAGTTCAGTTCCGTTAATATAGTAAACAGCATGCGATGTCATCCTCCCGAAGTGCATCACCTTACACTTAGCCACGTTGAACTGACAGCCATTTACCTCAGTCCATAGCGTCAGCCTATTTAAGTCATCCTGTAAAATATCCACATCATTTGAATTGATTATCGCTCTTCCCAATTTTGCATCATCAGCAAACAAGTGGATATTTCCATTCAAGGTATTTCCAATATCATTGATGTACAAATTAAACAATAGAGGACCAAGAACTGAGCCATGAGGTACACCACTAGTCACTTGCCTTTTCCTGGACTCAGCTCCTCCGTAAACCACTCTTTGATATCTGTCCGCCAGCCATCCTTTATTCCAAATCACCATCTTCGGATCCAAACCCATTTGCTCTAATTTATTATTATTACTATTACTATTATTACGGGCAACTCCAGGGAGTCATTGGACTCATCGAGGGAGGCCCCAAATCATATTCATCACAACTATTTGACATTCATACAGTATCTATCATACCTCGCCTTAAACTCATTCACTGTCACAGCATCCACCACAGACTCAGGGAGCGCATTCCACTCATTCACTACTCTAAAAGTAAAGAACCCAGCTCTAACACCTTTACTAACCACACTTTTGCCCAGTTTCCATGGATGTCCCCTAGTACTCCCAAAACCAGCCCTGTTCTCAAAAATATCTTCTGAATTAATTTTATAGAAACCCTTCAGTAATTTGAATGTCTCAATCATATCTCCCCTCCTCCGCCTATCAACCAATTTTTGCAACCCACAAATCCTCAACCTGTTCTCATACGGTTCATTCCACAGACCTGCTATCATCTTGGTCACTCGCCTCTGGATCCTCTCCACCTCCTCCCCATCAAGAAGAAACCTAGGTGACCAAATCTGAGCACAGTAGTCTAGATGGGGTCTTATCAAGGCTCGATACAGAGGAACAATAACCTGCTTGTCTCTGCTTGTCATCGTATTCTTCAGCAACCAAGTGATTTGATGAGCTGTTTTGGTCACTTTTGCAATGTGTCCCCTAAATTTCAATTCCTTATCTACCAACACTCCTAAATCTCGTGTCTCATCAATTTCCTGGAGCACGGTTCCACCAATGCAGTAAACTGCCGCCAATCTTTTCACCCCAAAATGCATAACCTTACATTTTGCCACATTAAACTGACATCCATTCTCCTTAGCCCAGACCTCCAATCTATCCAAATCATCCTGCAAAATTTTGACGTCGTCTGCATTCACTATTGCCCTACCCAACTTCGCATCATCCGCAAACAAATGAACTGTTCCTCTCAGATCATTTCCTATATCATTTATGAACAAATTAAACAGCAGTGGTCCAAGAACAGATCCTTGTGGCACACAAGGATCTGTTCTTGGACCACTGCAAGAACAGATCTCTGTTCTTGCAGTGGTCCAGAACCACAAGTCACAGGCCGTCTTGTGGACTCTACTCCCGAGTAAACCACTCTCTGATATCTCTCCGTCAACCACCCTCCTATCCATCTCACCAACCCTATGTCCATTCCCATATGCTGCAATTTACTGATTAGAATTCCATGTGGAATCCAGTCAAAGGCCTTGGCAAGGTCCAGTAGAATCACCGTAAACCCATTACCCTTATCCAGTTCAGCCGTCACTGTGTTATAATACGTGAGCAAGTTACTGAGGCATGACCTACCCTTCACAAAACCATGCTGTCACCGATACAGTATCCCATTTTCTTCTATCCAATCTTGTATTTTCCTCTTGACTATTTTCTCTAAGACCTTGACAATGATTCCTGATATGCTAATCGGTCGGTAATTTACTACAGCAGTCTTGGAACCACCTTTATGCAGTGGAACTATTTTCCCCTCTTTCCACCCGCTCGGGACTAACCCAGACCCGAGACTCAAATTAAACAAAATGATCAAGGGTACTGACAATTCTTTAGCTGCTTCTCGTACAACACGAGCTGGTATACCATCCAATCCCACAGATGTATTGACATTGAGGTTATGCAATAGACTACTCACCTCCACTTCATTAACCACAATTCCCGTATAATCTACTGGTTTATTCGTTTCTGCAATGTCACCACCTGGATGATATACTTTTGCAAAGTGCTCACTCAGTAACTCAACTATCTCAACTGATTCGGTTACCTCCCTACCATCGGCATTCTTTAAAATCAATCTGCCATGTACATTTTTCCTTTTACTTGCTACATATCTAAAAAACTGTTTAGGATTCTCTTTAGCCTGCATGGCCAATGTTCTTTCGTAATCCTTTTTTGCTTTTCTTACCACACTCGTCACCCTTCTGGCCTGTGCTTTATACCGTTCATGTGCCTGCCGGTCACCCTTCTCCTTAAATTCCCTCCATAGTTGTTTCTTTTTTTGCAACTCAAGCTTAATGGTGTTATTCATCCATTTAACCCCTACTTGATTTATTATTCGGACTCTAGGTATACAGTCAGCCATTACTTCATGCAAGCACTTCTTAACTACCTCCGATGCACTATCAACTTCTAGTCCTTGCAGTTGTACATGCCATGGCACTGAACCGATCAAACTCCTAAGCTTGTCATACTTTCCAGCCCGATAATTCCACATGTACCCTGTCTTAATTGAAAATTCTACACCTTTAGCCACCTCCCAAGTTAAGACCCAATGATCACTCTCACCGATTGGTGGCAATGTGGTCATATTTGTTACAGCCAAATCCTCAGATGTAATTACTAGGTCAAGCACTCTCTGACCCCTAGTATTTTCCATTACATGCTGTCGCAGATAGTTATCCCTTAATAACCGCATAAAATCCAGTTCCTTCCTCCCGTGTGTCCTCTCTTCACTCCAATCAATGCGACCATAGTTGAAATCTCCCATAATAATCACCCTCCTTCCACCCATTTCTTCTATTTGCTTGTGCATACTGTCACCACCATCTTTTCCATCACCTGGTCTATAGCAGCACCCAATTGTATATTTAGTTCTGCTAGCCACAATCTCACACCAAATGGCCTCAAATGTGCTGTTTTCTCTATCCTGCAATTCAACTTCTATTCTCCTTGGCTGGAGCTCATCAGCTATCATCAACAATACTTCTCCCCCCATTTTATTCTCCCTGTCATTCCTGAACACACTATACCCATCACATTCAATCCCACTAGTTATATCATCTACAGTCAGCCATGTTTCACTAATACCTATAACCTGTGGTCTGGAAGTGCCAACCATGGCCCAAAACTCTTTCTTCTTGTTCCTAATACTCCTAGTATTAGTGTACATGAATTTAAGACCCCCATTAGCCCCTTGATGCCTTATATTAACTATCCCACTCAGATTTGTTGTTCTTATTTGCTCTGGCATATTATATTCATTCTTACATTCAACTGCCTCCATAAGGACTGTATCTCTACTCACCCCCCTTAACAAATCTAGTTTCCCTGAATTTGCACATCCACTACATTCAGCAACACTTTCTCAAGTCTTCTTACACCGTAACCATTCAAATGGAAGCCATCCATCTTATATAGATCCTTTCGCCCATCAAACTCACTCCACACATCCACAAATTCCACACCACTCGTCATACATAACCCACGCATAAAGTCATTTGCAATTATAGCCCTCCTTTTAAACATTTCACTGTCATACCGTGGCAAAAGACTAATCATTCTAACTCTCTCACTCTTTTCTTTTGCTACCTCAAACAATTCATTCAGGTCTTCTATCATTTCCATTTTCTCTCCTTTCAAATCATTCGTACCTGCCACAACAATCATTTCTTTCACCCTTTCCTTTTGCTCTCTAATAGATGCAGTTACGTCCTTTATGGTCGCACCAGGTTGGTACGATTTTGTCAAATCCTCTACTAACACACCTCGTACTAAAGTCTCCATTCAGCACTCTATCTTTCATTTTGTTCATGTTCACATTCATAAGTCTATTTTTCCTGTCATACCTTTTATTATTGGTTGGTTCATTCAGTCTACTTTTGTTCATGCACTCTAGCTGCTGTTTTGCTCTTTCTATCGCACTATTCAACAACGCGATCTCACTCAATGCATCTATCTCATCTTTTTTGTTCTCTGAGAAACCATTTATACTATCATTCACACTTTCTACATGCACACTCTCACAATTTTCATGTACAACCTTGCCGTTTCTTGTCATATCCCTGTTTCCTTCATTCTGAAGGTTGACAAAAATATCACACTCACGATCCGAAATACACTTCAATTCCGCATTCTCCCTACATTTTGTACACACATTCAATCCTTTATTATCATCTAACCACACTCCGACCGCACTCCGCAAAGCGTACATTTCACAGCTAGTACACTGACTCATTTCTTTTATGCTACTGTTCTTTGATAACGATGGCGAACCTTCATTACTGGCCGCCATTTTCCTTCGCACAGGTGCCATTACTTATCTGTGACGTGTTTTGTCAAATTATACCCTAATCTTAATAATTATTCAATTAATAAATAAGAGGAAAAAAAGTACAAACATCAGAACATTTAAGTACTAAATATAATTAAATAAAATGAAATATAACTAAATACAGTAACGTAGCTTCGTTTTGTCTTCCACCGTTACGCGTTCGATTCCGACGGTACCAAAATATATTATATCGCGACAGCAACTAACTTCCAAAAAACAACCACTGAAGTACACTCGTATTCAGAGAAACATTTAGCACTCGAAAACGTAGAAAAACGGGGAAAAAAGCGGACTATTCACCGATTCAAAATCACTTTCTTCTGCACAGCTCAAATTCACCGCCACGTGCTACGGCGACGCTAGCGCCACATGTAACAGAGTTCCATGTGATTTATGTAACAGATTTATGTAACAGAGTTCCATGTGGAATCCTGTCAAAAGCCTTTGCAAAGTCAAGCAGTATCACTGAGTAAGGATTTCCTTTATCCAACTCCACTGTTACTTTATTATAGAACGTAAGCAAATTACTTAGGCGAGACCTACCCTTCACAAAACCATGTTGCCCCTTATAAAGTATCATATTGCTGTCCACCCAGTCCTGAATTCTAATTTTAACTAATTTCGCCAAAATCTTAACCACCACTCCAGATATATAGATTGGTCTATAATTTGTAACATCAGTCTTAGAGCCTCCCTTGTGCAATGGAACTATTTTCCCCTCTTTCCACTCTTTTGGCACTTTACCAGAACTGAGGCTTAAATTAAACATCCTGGTTAGAGGAGTTGCTAATTCTCTTGCACATTCTTCTAACACATGGGCCGATATGCCATCTAACCCAATGTCAGTGTTAGCATTAAGGTTCTTTAATATATTAAGCACCTCAATTTCATCTATCTCTATACTCTCATCAGTCAATAGCACATCTGACACTGCACTATCACTACGAAGATGGTACACTTTTGCGAAATGATCACTAAGCAACTCAACTATTTGATTAGCTTCAGTAATTTCCTTACCATCAACACTTTTTAAAGTAATCGTTCCATGGATATTCTTCCTTTTACTAGCCACATAGCGAAAGAACTCTTTAGGGTTTCTTTTGGATTCATCAGCTAGCTTCCTCTCTTAATTAGCTTTGGCTTTCCTTACCATACAGGTTACTCTCTTTGCCTGTACCTTATATTGCTCATTGGAACGCTCATCACCTTTTGCTTTATATGTCTTCCACAAACTTTTCTTTATCTGCAACTCTTGTTTAATTGTATTAGTCATCCATTTTACTCCTACTTGATTTCTCCTTCTGACTCTGGGAATACAGTCTGATACAGCTTTCTTCAAATACTCCTTGAGAATCTCCCACGCACCATCAACATCTCTCCCCTTGAATTTCTCATGCCATAATACAGCTGATTATGGCAAGCTGACTTCTCAGCTTGCCATAATCACCAGCCTTGTAATTCCACATATACCCATTCTTAATAGAATATTCAGTACGTCTTTCAATCTCCCAGGTCATGACCACATGATCGTTTTCCCCAAGTGGAGACATTGTAACTAAATTACTTATTGATATGTTCTCCGATGTTATGACCAGATCTAACACTCTAGAATCTCTTGTCCCTGCCATTACATGCCGTCTCAGGTAATTATCTCTTAACAATTGTATAAACTCCATTTCCTTTATTCCTTGTAACCATTCCTTCCCCCAATCTATGTCCCCAAAGTTAAAATCCCCATAATAATTACTTGACCTTTAGTCATCGTGCTAATTTGCCAATACATGCTATCTACATTCTCCCTTATTCCCCTTGGATTAAAGCAACAACCAATTACATATTTCGCTTTGTTAATCTCTATCTCACACCAAACAGCCTCTAATGAACTGCCCTCTACATACCTGTCACAGTGAGGTACTTCTATCTTTTTTGGCTTTAATGTTTCGTCTGTCATTAATAAAACCGCTCCCCCATTCTGTCATCTCTGTCCTGCCTGAAAATACTGTACCCCTTACATTCAATCCCAGTAAGTATATCATTCTTGGTTAACCAAGTTTCGCTAATTCCTATAATTTTTGGCCATATTGTAATAAGTAATGACAAAAATTCTTCACACTTATTCCTAATACTTCGAGCATTAGTATACATAAACTGCAATACTCCCTTCCTCCCATAATATCCCTGTGTGAGAATTACCCCACTCTGTATACTGTTAACATTCTGCGAACAATTAATCCCAGTTTCACAACGATTAATGACCTTAGTACTGTTTACAGCTGACTCTATCACCTGCCTCCCTAGAAAATCCCATTTCCCTGTTTATGACCCTTTACTCTGTCCTTTATCAATAAATGTTCTAAATGTCAAGCTCCTAATCCATTTAAGTGCAAACCATCTCTCTTAAAATACTCCTTCCTTTTTTCAAACTCATCCCAGACGTTTATAAAATGAATATTTAGTTTCATTTCTTTGCAAAACCTTTTACACAATCTGTACACCATTCCATTTACTATAATTGCTCTTCTCTTCATGTCATCACAATCAAATCGTGGTAGCATACTCATGATCTTTCCACTCTCACTCTTTGCATTCATTGCAATCATTAAATTCTTCAAATCCCGTCTTACAGAAAAGCTTTCGCTACGTACATCATTCGTCCCTATAACTTCAATAATCTCACTCACTCTATCTTTCTGCAATTTCACAGCCCTAGTTATATCCTTAATCTTTGACCCTGGATAACACACTTTAATTACTCTACCATCCTTCACACCTTTAATTATAGAATTCCCATACAGCACAACATCTTTTTTGCTTCTTCTTAACTTGACATCGTTTACTCCCACTGATGCTTGTTTTTGTTCCTGAACCTCTCTCACATTCTATAGTATATCACTCAGCAATATGTGTGTATCTATTTCTGCACTATTTATTCCATGCACATATTCACTTCTGTCATTACATGTATGTTCCCTATGTGACTGATGCTAGCTAACTGCGAAGTCTTGATGATCACTTAAACTTGGGATATTAGTCAAACCAGATGTATCATCATATATTACATTAAAACTTCTGCTATCATACGAGTCACTTAATACAGGCAAAACATTTGATATATTAGAAGATGTGGAATGGACTGCACAGTCTTTCGTTTCTACTTTGACATCAGATTCAAGAGGGGATACAATAGAAGCACAAGATGTTAAGTAATCTGGATTGACATCCCCAGCAACCACAGAAGAAATGGCTGACTCAGATGACATACCGAAGTTTGTGACTGGTAGGTGAGAATCAACCGTAGCATCAGAAACCGACATCACACTGCCATGCACACATTCACCTAAATTGATGAAAGGACCATCATCACCGCTAAAAACCATGACTGCAGCATCAGAAACCGACAACACACCGTTATGCACACATTCACCTGAATTGATGAAAGGACTGTTGTCATCACTACCCAAGGTTGTGACTGTTAGGTGAGAATCAACTGTAGCGTTAGACACTGAACAAGACAATACACCCGTATGCACACTTTCACCTGACAGTTGACCCTCAGCAACCAAGTGTACAATGATCGGTTTCTCTGCTTCCTGACGATCATAATCTAAAGCGCTCTGCTGTATGCCTTCCACAGAATCATTGTACTTATTAGCAACTTCCAAAAAATCTTTCATTTTTAGGAACTCTGCAGATTTTAACAATGATGGAAGCATATCCCATGATATATTAATTTCACCATGGTACATATATTGGATCATCAACCTTAAGTCGTTGAACTTCATGTCATTTAATGTCACAACAGGATGACTACTTGGGATCTCTAAAAATAAGCTGTACAGAAGAGTGCTGCTTGCAGATAGTACTATTTTGTGAGCCTTAAGGGTCATTCCTTCACACGATAATGTTACATCCACCAAACTTTCACTAGCAAGTAATTTATTAAAAACAGATAATATATTAGGTGTGTGACTGTGCCTTTCAAACAAATTGTCTGTGATCTAGTTATCATATTGAGTTCTGAACTAAGTTTAAAATAAAATACTCATATTAAACAACATTAAACAATACCTAACAAAATTTACATACGTTGCTTGAAATAATTATCTCAGTATTATACACTTATAATCAATAAATTTCATTTAACATCCAGTATATATTATTATTATTATTATTATTATTCCTGACACCTCCAAGGAGTCCGAAGACTCATCGCGGGAGGACCCTTACAACTGTCTCAACCACTACACCGAACCACTACTACGAATCATCTCCATCAACGCCATCTACCGCCCATCTCCACCACTTCCACAACTAGTATGTTTTGTCTGTAAATTGCGTGTGTTCGGAAGGGCCGATTTGTCTGTATGCGGGATGAAAAACCCGAGTTTCCGGAAGAAAAAACCCTGCTACCTCCGTATGAGATCGGCTAACTTACCTTCGATTGAAATCGACCAGATAAAGAATCCTCCCGTCGTGACGAGAATCGAACTTAGGCCTATTCCAATCGAAGGGCGCAATGTACCGTCGTTCATCCAATTGCGCTATGCTCAGAGAATGGCACTATTAGGCTTAACAACAAGAACGCGATCACTATAACATATCATTCTCAAAATGTTTCATCAAACACGTCATTATATGAATCACCAAAAATATCTAACACAAGGATTTACATACGAAGTATGTAAATACTTCGTATGTAAATCCTTGTGTTAGATAGCTACAAAGAAGATTTAACAGCCACAAGCTGTCACAATAGCGAGATTAGGCTTAGCTGCAACGATGCCTAATTATACACACTGATACCAAATACAAACCAATTATGTCAAATGCAAAAATACTCGACACAAAATAAACACGCTTGACTTGAAAGAAGCACCTAACTGAGAAATACACAGCCATAAAATATAATTTTATTTAACGTAAAATAACCTAACCGTAAAGATACTTTATACTCAAACTTTACTAAAATAAAGAGCCGAAAGGCTTCACTTCGGCGATGCAAAATTTTATAAATTATGGGGGAGGGGGTATTCCGCAAACTCTCTGGTCAATTTTTGCACGAAACTTTTGTAGTTTCCGTATTCGGCTTTGAAATAATGTTGTATTTAATATCCACTCAATTTGTACTCAAACTTTATTTGATTTGTTTGGTTAAATTGTTGTCTTTGTTGTTGTCGAGTTCATTGAAGAGCTTACCGTGGATCTGTAGAACTGCTTTGGCAATCTGTTGAACTTTGATGGAGCACAGCTTTTCTCTAGTTATTGTCAATTTTCTGTAGAGTAGCAGCAATTGCTGGACAAGAAGAAATATGGACAGATGTTAGTTCAACTCCTGGACAGTTCTTCAATATTTCATAGCTCCTACTACCGTCTAGCTGAATTTACTTGTCAGGCCTTTAAAATGTTCTGCTCTTAGACTGGTGATGATTGTGATTATTTCTCTATTTTCATTAATTACTCTGATTTCATTCTTCTTCTTCTTGATAGTTTGTTTTACCAATCTTATTTTGGCTACAGAGTTAGTGGGTGTGATTTTTGAGCTATCTTTCGTATTGGGCTAGTCTGTCTGCTCTTTCATTGCCATCAATATTTACACGGGCTGGTATCCATTGCAGTGTGAGTTCTTATTTTTCAAATTTAAAGTTGCTAGTAGTTCACACATTTCCTGTGTGAGTTTTGTTTTCCAAGTTTTTTAATGCCTCAAGTGCACATTTTGAGTCTATGTAGATCGCTGTTCCTACTGTAATGTTTAGTATCGAATTTGAGAGTTGTTTGTATGGGTATTAATTCACAAGTGAAGTGTGAAGCTATTTTGCCAGCTGCGGTTTTGATTTGCATTTCCTTGCCTCCAAGCAGAGTTAGAAAAACCCCTGAACTTCCTTGGTTGAGTGCTTGATCAGATGATTCATCAGTGTAGGAAATCACATGTTTTGAATTATTTAAGTGATGTATAGAGTCAAGACCTATTCTTTTATTTTCCTGCTGTGAATCCTGTTTCGAACAAGGTTCGAGGAGATTTAAGTTTATCATTTTGTTTTTTGGTGGAATAGTGGAAAAGCATAGCTCTTTGCTTATTTCAGTGGGTAGGTGTTCTAAGTCAATCTGTTTTCTAATATCTTAATCATATTGTAAAGCATATGATCTATTTAGTCTAGATTTTCTTGTCCAGGCATCGAAAGTCCTGAGTGAAATGTGATCCTGTTGTTGGCTCCTGGCTCTGTTAGTGAATTTAACTGTGGAGAGTTTTCTTCTGTCTTCTATTATGTGAAGCCCACACTCTTGTTGAGCTTTTAAATTATTTGTGGATGAGACTAAACCTATGATAATTTTTGCTGCTTTTGATTTTACTCTGTCAAGTTTTTCATTTGAACAAGTAGAAGCTGGAGCCCAGATTGATTCCATAGTAGGTCGTACGAGTCCAATATATGTAGTTTTGAGTGTCTTCGGTTTTGCATCCCACTTTGTTCCACAAAGCCTTTTGATGATATTAAGCTTTTTAAGAGCTTTATTAGATATATTTGTAATGTAATTTGTAAATCTCAGATCATTGGCTAGGGTTAGGCCTAAATATTTTGGACACTCTGTTTTTTTATTTTGGTATTATATATTTGGTTTGGGAGCTGTAATTGTGTCTATTTTTTTATCAGTGGAGAAGACACTCAGTTTTGTTTTTGCTGGGATTATCTGTAGTTTACGTTCCATTCCCATTTTTCTAAGCATTTTATTGCATTATTTAGGACTTTTTCAGATTGTTGAGGATAACTGCTTGTGTGCCCGATTGCTATATCATTTGCATGTTTTTTCTATAATCTAAGCAGAGAAATACGATTGAGATCTTTTTTGGAGATTTGTGTGTTACTGAGGATGAGGGAGTTGAATTTAGCTCTCTTTTGCTAGAGGAAATGCAAGATTTTGTGTTGGTGGTACTGAACATAATGAGAGTGTTCGTGCCCCATTGAATGATAATATGAAAGACAATGATTAAAGTACTGGTTGTAGATGATCTTTTGAGATATCAGAGTACCATATGGTCAGTTTATTGAGTAGGTTTAGTGGAGTGTATACTATCTTCAACAATTCTGTGGGTAAAATTAGTGGTGATTTCGAGTAGTTCATTTATAAGCTAGAGAAATAGAGTAGGTGACAGGACAGAGACTTGAGGCTGTTCATCATCGATGGTGAAGCTCGAGGAAAGCTTCTAATCTGCCATAATATACCAAAGAGAAAGTTCGCTACTAGATTAGAGAGTATGGCGGTGAGACCAAACGATAGCAATTAGTTAAGCAGGCCACGGTGCTATACACGGCAGAAGGCTTTGGAAATGTCGACGATGAGAACACAAGTTACTCAGAACCTTTCCATGACACGTGTCTATTGGAGGGTGATGTAAGCTATGAGGTCAAGTGTGGATCTTGAATGGCAGACTCTGAACTGGTGGTCGCTTATTAATTAGTTGACATCTAAGTGGTGGAAAAGTTATTGACTATTTTCTCCATTGTTCTGTAGAACCCTGCGGTGATGGTAATTGGTTTGCAAGTTTGATGGTTGAATTTTATCACAGTTTTTGGAATAGGATGGATGTGAGATTGTTTCCATGCATTCGAATAAGTACCAGATATGTATAATGGATAGAAGAGACGACACAGCACTCGTGTTAAATCTGGAATCAATGTTTCAAATGAATTGGAAAGGTGCAAATGGGTCAGAAATCATTTCAGTATTCACGTTTTTTAATATTTTCTTCAGATAATTATCACAGGAAGCTAGCTGATGAATCCAAAAGAAACCCTAAAGAGTTCTTTCGCTATGTGGCTAGTAAAAGGAAGAATATCCATGGAACGATTACTTTAAAAAGTGTTGATGGTAAGGAAATTACTGAAGCTAATCAAATAGTTGAGTTGCTTAGTGATCATTTCGCAAAAGTGTACCATCTTCGTAGTGATAGTGCAGTGTCAGATGTGCTATTGACTGATGAGAGTATAGAGATAGATGAAATTGAGGTGCTTAATATATTAAAGAACCTTAATGCTAACACTGACATTGGGTTAGATGGCATATCGGCCCATGTGTTAGAAGAATGTGCAAGAGAATTAGCAACTCCTCTAACCAGGATGTTTAATTTAAGCCTCAGTTCTGGTAAAGTGCCAAAAGAGTGGAAAGAGGGGAAAATAGTTCCATTGCACAAGGGAGGCTCTAAGACTGATGTTACAAATTATAGACCAATCTATATATCTGGAGTGGTGGTTAAGATTTTGGCGAAATTAGTTAAAATTAGAATTCAGGACTGGGTGGACAGCAATATGATACTTTATAAGGGGCAACATGGTTTTGTGAAGGGTAGGTCTCGCCTAAGTAATTTGCTTACGTTCTATAATAAAGTAACAGTGGAGTTGGATAAAGGAAATCCTTACTCAGTGATACTGCTTGACTTTGCAAAGGCTTTTGACAGGATTCCACGTGGAACTCTGTTACATAAATTAGAGCAAATGGGTTTGGATCCGAAGATGGTGATTTGGATTAAAGGATGGCTGGCGGACAAATATCAAAGAGTGGTTTACGGAGGAGCTGAGTCCAGGAAAAGGCAAGTGACTAGTGGTGTACCTCATGGCTCAGTTCTTGGTCCTCTATTGTTTAATTTGTACATCAATGATATTGGAAATACCTTGAATGGAAATATCCACTTGTTTGCTGATGATGCAAAATTGGGAAGAGCGATAATCAATTCAAATGATGTGGATATTTTACAGGATGACTTAAATAGGCTGACGCTATGGACTGAGGTAAATGGCTGTCAGTTCAACGTGGCTAAGTGTAAGGTGATGCACTTCGGGAGGATGACATCGCAAGCCGTTTACTATATTAACGGAACTGAACTGCAGGAAGTTGATGAGACAAGAGACTTGGGTGTTATTGTGGACAGAGAACTTAAGTTTAAAGGGCATATTGCTAAGATTGCCAAAACATCACATCAAATTACATGGTTGTTGAGGAACACACTAACAAGCAGGGATAGGGAAGTTATTGTTCCACTCTATAAGGCATTAATAAGGCCGCATTTGGACTATTGTGCACAGATCTGGTCGCCAGGATTTCTTGGTGATGTGGAAGTGGTAGAGAGGATTCAGAGGCAGGTAACAAAGATTGTTGCAGGTCTGTGGGATGTTCCCTATGAGGATAGATTGATGATCTGTGGGCTCCAAAAACTAGCTGATAGACGTAGGAGAGGAGATATGATAGAGGTATTTAAATTGTTAAAGGGATTTTACAGGAATGATACTGATGATATTCTTAAGACCAATGCAAGATGTGAGAGAACGAGGGGCCATCCCTGGAGATTGTGTAAGAGTGTAGTTAACAAGGGTGTTAGGACTAGGTTTTTTACTTGGAGTGTTGTGAATGGGTGGAATGCTTTGCAAGAACTGGTTGTGAATACTTCAACTGTGAATGAATTTAAGGAGAGGTATGGCAGGTAATGTGTAAATAATGGTTAATGTGTCGATGTCGGGTCTCCCGCGATGAGTCTTTTGACTCCATGGAGACACCGTTAAAATAATAATAATAATAATAATCTTTTTGTCCTAAAATTAATGGAGATACACGGCGCTTGGAATTCGGTATGGAAGGAGATGATTTCCCTTTGCCATCAATGCAGATGTTTTAGAAAAATGGTGATGACAGGAGGTCAACTTTATCTTTGGTTGAAGTAACAGCAGAGACATTAGAATGAGAGAGAGAGGGAGAGAGAGAGAGAGAATTGGAAGTGCAGATGAGCAACAGTTGCATCCAATGAGAATATGAAGCCGAAATTCTTGAAGTGAGCTAGTTAGCTAAGCTAAATTTTTTCTTCTCCTGAAATTTAGGATGAACCATTTCTTGTCAAGCAGATGAGTATTACACCTTCAATTGAGGATGAAGGGCTTTATAACAGTGAGAATTATTAATGTAACTGATTCGCAGCAGGTGTAATAGTTAAATGAATGGAAATCAATGTCAGACCAAAGAAATGAGGAGTAGAATTTAGGAAGGTCATGAGAGTTGGCTTCACTGTATTGCAGAAGTTGGCCAGTTTTTGGAGTGGATGAATTAGGGGTATTCTATAAGAGAGGAGACTTGCATAAGGTAGTGGTTAGAGTTGCTGAAAGGTGAGGTGAACTCAACAATGTATCTGGAAATCTGAATGTTCAAAAATAGATTTAGATTATTTGCAGAGTAAAGCTGTTTCTCATGAACAATATTTGGCATCCGGTGAAGAAAGGCGGGTGCAAGCGCCGACATTTCGTAGTCCCTATTATGTTTTTTGTCTGAGCTAGTGTGTGTGTGTGTGTTCTACGGCGAAGTTTCTTGAGTATACGGAACAAACAATAACAAGTTTACGGGAGAAAAAACCCTTGCCATGGGTCTGCTAACTTGATACTCGGTATAAGAAAGACAGTAAATGTTCTTCTATTCGGCGACTAGTTTTGAACCTAGGTGATCATTGAGCAGTCAAGTACAAACGCATTTAAACTGAGCTACGCAGGCTGTATTGTTTGTTCCAGTTAGTTCGAATATACATATGACTAAGTGTTTTGAAATGACTGCTCATTCTGATTACCATAATAAAACTATTGTTTGTCAGTGAAATTCGCATCGTTTGTTTTGCAGAGCACTTTAATTTTCTAAAAAAATACTAAATCATCTACATATCCAATCAAATTTCAAAGTTTCTGTTTTTATATTTATTACGTTTAATTTCTCTTTCCTAAAATCTACTATATGTACATTATTCTATTAAATAAACATACATTGAGAGGATTTGAAATTGGAAGTGATCACTATTTAGAGTTGAGCAGGAAAAAATTGAATTTCATAATGAAAAGAATAACATATAAGAAAGTTTTAAAGCTAATAAAAGTTCAGCAGCTCTCAGATGTGAACTGTAGACTAAAATACAGAAATATTATTGAAAAGAAAATGAAAGAGTTTGAGAACAGGAATCAAACCTTGGAGATTCAGTGGCAAACTCTGAAGGAAACATTGATTGATTCTGTCAGAGAGGCATGTGGTGAGGTTGTTTGCAATGATAAAAATATCAGAACTCCCTGGTGGACACGGTAAGTTACAGGGGCAGTGAAGGAAAAGAAGAAAGCATATCAAAAGTTCCTGTCAAATAAGTCAGCTCGTTCTCTTAGAAAATATAGAGACAAAGGCAAGAATGCTAAACACTCTGTAAAACTAGCTAAACAAAAGTCAAGAGAGGACTTTCACAAGAACATAGAAAATAAATATCAAGACGGTGGTAAGATATTCTGGAGGTTGTTTCAAGAAGTTTAGGAATGAAGGAAAGAGTGATGTAAAATTAGTTACAGATGATAAAGGTGACATGAAAACGAGAAAAAGATATCCTTGAAGTATGGGGTAATACTTTGAAAAACCGCTAAATGAAAGAAGCAGTGATAGCACAGTGATAAAAAACACTCAACAGGCATACGGTCAGGAATACACGCCCATATGTGAAGTAGAAAAAGCCATCAAAGGCTTGAAATGTGGAAAGGCAGCAGGAGTAGATGATATTCGACCAGAAATGCTGAAGTATGGTGGTATAAGAGTCTTACAGTGGCTGCACTGCATAGTTCGGAATGCCTGGACAGAGGGACGAGTTCCCGATGATTGAAGTAGAGCTCTCATAGTACCCATATATAAAAAGGAAAAAAAAATTAATGTGAGAATTATAGAGGTATTTCCTAACTGAGTGTTCCTGGTAAGATCTATGCAAGTATACCTGAGAAACGGTTGAGAAGAATTGTGGAAGAAAAGCTTGGTGAAGAACAAGCTGGATTCAGGCCAAATAGAAGCTGTCAGGATCAGATCTTCACTCTACGATAAATAGTCGAGAAAGCATGGGAATAGAACAAACATCTGTATTTAAGTTTTGCGATTTGGAAAAGGCATATGAGAAGGTGCCAAGATAGAAGCTATTCAATACGCTGCAGTTATGTGGTGTGAATTGGGCATTATAACAAGCAATACTTAGTCTTTATTTGAATTGTAAGTCAGCAGTTAGAATTGAAGCAAGTACAGGAAGATGGTTTAATGTTAAGTGAGACAAGGATGTACATTATCCCCTCTGTTATTAATTAACTATATGGATCACATTATGAAAGAAAGTGGTATTAAACATGATATCAAAATTGGAGATGTTAATGTCAGCTCTTTGCTTTATGCGGATGTTGTTATACTTCTAAATAAATCCTAAAAAAAGATTCTCTGACTAAATTGAATAGCTGTTGTTCGTAATAGTTATGGTATGAAGGTCAGCAATAAAAAGACAAAGACAATGAAAATAGGCAAAATCATTTAAAATGTCAACTCTGTTGTGAATGGAGAACCTGTGGAACAAGTAAAACATTTCATCTACTTAGGCACGATTTTTAGTGAACATGGTAAATTAAATATAGAAATAGACAACAGAATCAGCAAAGCTGGTATGGTGGGAAGTCAATTGAAAAAATTCATATGGAATAAGAGAGAAATTAGTCGGAACACTAAATTAGCTGTATACAAGGTGGTATGGTCAAGACAGTGTTCAAACCAATTTTAACCTATGGATCTGAGAGCTTGGTCAGAAGTAAAACACTTGACCAAAGACTAGAGACCGCAGATATGAGAGTCCTGAGAAAGATTATAGGCGTGAACAGATGGCATCAATGGCAATATCATATTAAAAACGAGGATATTAGGAAAGAACTTGACATTGTCAGCTTCCAGGAATGCCTTAACAGAGCTAATCTCAGGTGGTATGGTCATTTAAACAGAATTGGTTGAATAAAGATTAGCAAAACTAGTGTTGTCTGACAGGTTGGCAGCAAAACGACCCATAGAAAGACCAAGATGTAGGTGGATTGATGCGGTACAAAGTGCCTTAGACGATAGAAATATCCGATCTGATAATGTTGGAGTCTTGACAAGTAACAGACTGATTTGGAGGAAAATTGTAGATAGGAATTTAGTAATGATGTAAATTTTCCATGTATTACTATCATACCCTATACACCCGTTTAGGGTACAAGTCAGGAATTTGATGACGATGATGATAAACATACATTAAAATAATCATCGTTTCCATTATCTTTCCTTATAGGGATTTCCTGTGTCTCCATGTTCAGAGATCTTATTTCGCATTCATTTTTTCTTTTGAAAAATAAAAATCAGCTAAAGCCATTTTGTTCCCTCATAGAGAGTCGGCAAGGCCATTTTAGCCTTGTTTAACTTTCGGAGTCTTAGTGGGCAGTTTAATTTCCACTAGTTGCCAATCAGAGATATCTATAGCCACTTTAACTGAGCTATATCCTGTAATTGGATTCTGTCGAATGTCTTTTCTAAATCAATGAAACACTAAATCCTTATCAAGTAATCCTTATTTTTCATCATTACAATTTAGTATTTTCCTCTTTTTCTTTCTACTTTGATAAATGTTGTACATATCTTTAGAGTAGGCTACAATCGGTTTATTCTTAGACAGTATTTTGTGAACAGATTTTGTTCCCTTTTTAAATATAATCAGCTAATTCCTTTTTATTCCCGTACAGGGAGTAAGCGATACAGTTTAGACCTATCGAACGTTTTGGAGACTGAGTGTGCAGTTCAATTTCCACTGGTAGTCAATCACAGATAGTTGGCCAAAGGCTATCACTAATTAAGCGGTAAGCAGTGATGAGGGAGCTAAACATGTGCTGCCATCTATTTCTTTTTTACTCTAACACAATATATTTAATATATGAAATAGTGTGGGTGTACGTCGATATTCGTGAGTTTACGGACGAAAAACCCGAGAGTCCTGGAGAAAAAACCGAATCGACTAACTCGGCAACCGGTCGAAAAAAGGATTAGAAAATTTCCTGTCGTCGCTGACTAGATTCGTAACGAAGTCTTCCTTCGCGCGGTCAAGTGCAAACGGGGTGTGCAAACGCCACTTCCACTGAGCTAAACAGGCTCGTCTCTTGATATTCAATATTCAGTGTCCATTAATTGAGATTCTCTCTTTATTTCAAAGATATCTTTTATTAAATTTCTTCTCCTCCGTGTTTTAAAATATTACTATTACTATTATTTTGGGCGACTCCAAGGAGTCCTTAGACTCATCGAGGGAGACCTAAACATCATGTCCACACAACTATTCAACATTCTCACAGTATCTATCATACCTTGCCTTGAACGCATTCAAGGACTAGACTTAAGTCTATCATTCAGTGGCCTTAGAACAGAGGATGCAAGTTTCCAATGAGTAAGAATAGTAGAAATGGTAGAACTGTGTAACTCAGTGGAAACTGAGTTACCCAGTTCTTCAATTCTATTTCTGTATTTCATTTTTTTTTTTTTTTCAATTTTCCATTCCTCATGTCTCATAATGCTTCGTCAACTTCTGCCAGACCTATTTCACTATTATATATGTATATAACAAGGAAGTTTACAATAGCCTTTCCCAAAAAATGTTATTATATGCAGTGTATTATGAAGCCTGGGTAATCCTCCTGCTCATCGCAATAAAGGTAATAAAATAATATAATTTTTTTAAAAATTTTGTTACGTATATCAGTCTGTTTCACCAAAATTAGCAACATTCCGATAAAAACATAATATATGCACTTCTTTCTTTCTTTCCTGTATCCAAACTCCCTACCTCGATCCTTGTTTGCTTGCTTGAAGAGATTTTGGTCAAATAAAAAAAAAATTAAAAAAATAAAAAATCCCATTGTAGTACGTGTAGAGAATTATATGAAGAAATGGCCATTTTGATGTCATTTATCTCTGTTAATCATGATGATGAAGGGATGTGGGATAAAATAGAGAACATTTTAGCCATAATGATTAAATTGAGAAATTACTCGTTGAATCGACAGAAATTGAACTCAATGCACTCCCACTTAATACTAACGTAAGCTACTATCTCTTTAAAAAGAAAGATTTCGGTGTTGTGGCCACATGTTAATTACCACTCTACCAGCCAAGACGTCTGTACACGTGAAGATTATCATGGATGTGAAGTGCTTTGATATTACATTGAAATATATGATGGATATGATGCGTATGAGGATGCGTATTTGATCCATATTGAAGGCGACGTGGTTTTAACCTGAGTTGCTATTTTGTGAAATAGACAGGCCAGCCAGAGAATACAAGCAATTAACAGACAGAAAGTGTAGAAATAAGTTAACCAACAAATAACTAACAATGAGTTTTGAAATCTTGCATCATGTAGTGTAGGCCCATGTATAACCATGGGCCTACACTACATGAGCCTACGATTTTCAATATAGGATATATTCGTTTTATGCCAAAGTACATCATGACCGGTGGAAGTTGTGTGGGATGCTAGGCCTGATTTGTGTTCTCTCCTTTTGTTGAACGTCTTTTGGATGTTCGTTCATACGAATTTCCCCTGATCTTCCCATCTGGCCTATATAATAAACAGATGCCACAGGAAAAGTAAATTTTGTAGACACCAGGTTTTTTTAAAGGGTGATGTGGTGGTTTTGACGGATGTAGAAATCTGACCAAAAGAAACTTAATTTAATTAAAAATTTTAATGTACTTCGTCAAGAAAAAGAAAAACAAACAAAACATCTAGAACACTCCAAAGTAGTAATTAACCTTTCTTGAAGAGTCCCATCAAGAACTGAAAAAAATCTTCTCTTGAAAGGGTTCAACTTCGCTTTCACTCCACATCCCGATAATTCATATAATAGCTGAAATCGAGAAAGAAATACGAGATCTACCTGGAGATGCATCGGATCTAATCCGCATACAAAGTACAGCATTACAATTACAAAGCAAATTACAATCCAGGTACTTACCATATAAGGAATCCACAGCCCTCGAAGAACTAAAATCAGACAAAAACATCGTGATAATTAAGGTGGATAAAAGGAATGTGACGGTAGTCATGAACTCTGAGGACTATAACAAAAAAAATCAAAGCACTTCTTAAAGATTCCAATACCTATACACCCTCAGACAGAGATCCCACATGGTGAGCTCACAATAAAACCATTCATCTAATTAAAAATATACCCAATTGGACTAAAGAACTAAAAAGAGCTCAACAATCAAAACAGTCATTAGTTCCTAGAATATATGAAGTATCAAAAATACATAAAAAGATACTCCTTTAAGATCGATAGTAGATGGGAAGATCAGGGGAAATGTTGTTATTTCCCCTGATGGAAATGTGGGGAAAATGATGTTATTTTCCCCACATAGGAAAATAACATCATTCATTAAGAACAGTGTACATTTCTATGAGAAGGCAGAGGTTACATACATAGAAGCGTCAGACATCTTGGAAAGTTTCGATGTACTTACCGTTTTTAGACATGTTCCCAAAATGAAATATTGAATCTGCTTGAAGACCTTTTTCAACCGGACATTGTAGAACTATATAAACCTTTCACAAAAAATACGTTTTTCATGTATCAAGACAAATTTTGGGAACAAAGAGAAAGACTGGCAATGGGCTACCCTCTCCCCAGCTATAGCAAACCTATATGTGAAACATTTTAAAAATAACGCATTAAACAACTATTATAAAAAACCGAAAATTTGGCTTCGTTATTTAGAGGATATTTTCATCATATGTCCAGGACTAACAAAGGAATTCACTGCTTTTAAAGATTATCTTAAAACTCTTCTCAATAACATAAAATTCACTTTAGAACTGGAAGAACATAAAGAAACCGAACTTTTGGTAGAAAACAAAACACAGGCCAATTACTATTATTCAAATCATTTATTTCAATCAATATACTCCCTCTCAGCTTCGAAATAGCGTTTGGCACGGTCAATTAATTCGTTAAATGAGTTTTTTATATCCGTTTTTAGGATACTGTTGATGGTCGTGGTTACTGCCGCTTTAACGTTTTTATGGTGTCATATGGATTTCCTTTCATTGGCATATGAAGTCGGAGGAAGTCACAGGATGCTATCAGGTGAATACGTCGAGTGATCCAACACATAAACTTGGGTTTTGCTCAAAAACTGTCTCACAATGTTCGAACGATGAGATGGTGCATTATCGTGCAAATGTGACCAGCTGCCTGGATCACGATATTCATGCCGTACGCTACGAATTCTCGCTATCAATCGCTTCAAAACTTCGAGATAAAACTTACCATTGACCGTTTGGCCAGGTGGAATTCTTTGTGGATAATGCCCTTTGAATCGCAAAAACAAATCAGCATTGGCTTTACTTTTGACTTCTCTAAACGACTTTTTGGGATGCCCCTCAGCACTCTGTTTCGGGCTCATTCTCACACCATCACGATTCGTCACCAGTAACGATCGTTTCAAGGAAGTTTGAGTCCTTACGAGCAGTTTTAATGAGGTCATTGAAGTGTTCAATTCAATACATTTTTTGGTTGTCGGTCAACGTGTGGGAACAAATAGCGAATTCCGTTTACGAAGGCGCAGACTCTCGGTCAAAATGTTGTGCACAGTAGATTTTCGAATCCACAATTCATCATCAATCAATCTTACGGACGATTTCAGGTTTTCATTGATGAAATCACGCTTTTTGGATGTTAACTTCGTTCAGTCCAGTTTTTGGACGGCCCGGCTTTTTCGTCGTCCTTAAGTATCTCACGACCACTTTGTAATCGTTTAAACCACTCATAAACTTGAGTATGGGATAAGCATTCATCACCGTATGCATTTTGAAGCATTTAATGCGTTTCGGTAGAACTTTTACCAAGTTTAACACAAAAGTCAATCGCAGCTCTCTGTTTGAAACTCATTTTCCGACCGTTCGTCAAAACACACTGTCACTCTTGGCACTAGAACTCTGCTTCTAATGAAACAAATGTCATAAACAGATGACACAACACTAACAAATGTTACCACTTTCGAAATCAAAAAGATACAGCAGGTGGCGTTACTAGTTTCTTCTATTTTCGAAAAGTTCAGTTTCTTTTTGGACTAAGGGTGTAGGTTTAATAAAAACCTTGAGGGATACAGCGTGCAATATTTCCAGCACAGAAGAAAAGCGGAATGAAGAATTGCATTATTTAACACAGATCCTAAAAGAAATGGTGTTGAACCTAAGATAATCTAGAAAATTCTCAACACACCTCCTACAAGCATCTCACAAAAGTAAGATTTCATGAACGCAATGACACTATCATATATCGAAAATGTTACAGAAATGTTACAAATGTTAATTGGCCAAATTACTATACAAACATAACATTACAATAGCTTTTCTACCGCTAGAAAAAATATCAAGATTTCTACATCCCCAAAACCTGCGCATCACCCTTTAAGAACACCAGGTGTCTATAAAATTTATTATTCATGTGGCATCTGTTACGTAGGCCAGATGGGAAGTTGAGGAGAAATTCGTATGAACGAACATCTAAAAGACGTGCAAAAAAGGAGTGAACACATATCAGGCCTAGCATCCCACACAACTTCCACCGGCCATAATGTACTTTGTCATTAAACGACCATGTCTTATATTGAAAAAAAAACTGTTTTATAAGGAAATTCAAGGAAGCTGCCAATATACTTAGAATATTAACGCAATGCAACAAAAACGAGGGCCTAATTCTACACCAAGCTTGGTCAGCATTAATAACAAATTTACCTAAGCCAGACCTCCGACAGAGTGAACGTGAACAACAGAACTTGACAACATCCATCATTGTTCAAACATAGCATTCATTAACGTATGTATAGATTCCTGTGTTGGTGGGTTATCTATAAATGATATTCACGCGAGTGCGTTTTTGATCAGCTGTGAGCAAGCGTGGCACCAATCTTGTGCAAAGCTTTTTCATATGGAATTCCTCATGCAAAATATATCCTACTCGTTCTTTTGCAATGCCTGCAGTCTCAGCAATTTCAAGCAGTTATTATTATCACTTAACAACACAGCAATAGAGTGTAACTGTTAATGTGACTTTTGTGATTGTTTTCTCTTAGCCAGATTATCTAGATCCACTTTATAACTTAAGGTGCAAATTCGAATCGAAGTATGAAAATGTTCATCAGTCAGTAGAGAAGAAAATTTTATTTTTTGTAAAACTCATGACAACAAATGCTTAATCGCAAATGTAGGCGCTTCCAAATGCGACTATCGTCTTTGCGAAACTGATTAATCCTTAAAAATTCTTTTTTTTTGGTAATCATCGATCCATATCGACATTAAAAGCGTTTACACATAATCGCATTTCGATGCTATTTTTTATGAAAATCCATAAATCTTGTTGAAAATTCTATTTATAAAACATCAATCTTCTTCTGCAGCTTTTCCCACTTAAGTAGGGTCGCTGTTTGTGGTGAGTCTCCTCCACAATCTCCTGGCTTGGGCTGTAGCGACAACCAAGTTCTTTATCCTCAAGTCCTCCTCCACGATCGCACTCCATCTGTGCTTTGGCCGTCACTGTTTCCTCCTCCGCTGCACATCCATCTGCATGACCTTTCTTCCCACATACTCCTCATCCCTACTCATCACATGACCAAACCATCTCAATCTCGCCTTCTATATCTTTGCTTCTAAGCTCGTAACTTTCACCGTTCCCCTTACATAATCATTTCTCAGATGATCCTTTCTGGTCACACCGCACGTCCACCTAATCATTTTCATCTCCACTACCTCCATCCTGCTAATGTTATTTTTCCTCAGGGCCACAGTATCCATAGCATATCATAGCTGGTCTCACTACTGTCCGGTACATTTTGCCTTTTAGATTGATCGGCATCCTCTTATCGCATTGCACTCCAGCCATCTCTCTTCAGTTCTTCTATGCTGCTAGTATCCTGCATCCCACTTCCTTCTCAGCCTCACCATCCGCTTTCATTGTTGAACCTAAGTATCTAAAGTCAATGACCTTCCTGATGACATCTCCTTCCAGCTCCAGATATGTCTCCTGACTGCCATGCACTTTGCAACACATACAGTATATACTCTGTCTTACTTCTGCTCAGTCTCATACTTCTCTCTTCTAGTACTTTCCTCCAACTTTCCAGTTTATCTGCCACTTCTCTTGATTCTGCACACAGCACGATGTCATCTGCATACAACATAGTCCAAGGTGCGTCTCCTCTCACTTCCTCCATCACCACTTCCATCACAATATTAAACAGGAACGGACTTAATGCTGACCCTTGATGCAAGCCAACTGTCACTGGAAAACTTTCTGTCTCTCTTAGGCAGGTTCGAACTCTTGTCTTCACATTTCTGTACATCTCCTACACCATCCTGACATATTTCTCCGGTACCTTCTTCTTCTCCCACAAACACCTCCAGACTTCTTTCCTTGGCACTCTATCATACGCTTTCTCCAGATCAATAAAAACCAGGTGTAGCTTTTGTTGCTTCTCTCGAAACTTTTCCATCATCTGTCGTAACCCAAAGATAGCATCTGTCGTCGATCGACCAGGCATGAAGCCAAATTGCTCCTTTGCAATCTCCACCTCCTTCCTCAGTCTTCCATCAAGAACCCCTCTCTAGGATCTTCATTGTGTATGACATCAACTTCATTCCTTTGTAATTCCTACAGTCTTGGACATCTCTTTTACTCTTGTAGGTGGAGACAAGTGTACTTTCCCTCCATTCCTCACGTATATTTTCCTGTTGACAAACGTTTATGAACAGGTCCTACATCAGGTCAATTCCCACTTCCCCTAGAACCTTCCATGCCTCCACTGGGATCCTTTCAGGTCGTACCGATTTTCGATTCTTCATCCTCTTTATGGCTTCCTTCACTTCCACTCTACTAATGTTCTGCACCATCCCCTCATTAGTCTCTCCATCTTCTCTGTGAATCCTTGCATTTTCTTGATTCAAAAGCCCTGCAAAGTATATTCTCCATCTGTTTCTTATATCCACATCTCTCCTTTTATACCCTTCCTCCAGAGTCTTTTATCTGCCTCACATGCACGATGTCCTTTGATGCCTTATTTCTACATTTTACCTATCGATAAGGCTTTCTCTGTCCTTCCTTAATTCCTAATTGATCATAAAGTTCTTGGTACGCTATGGCTTTCGCCTGTGTAACAACTCTTTTGGCTTCTCGCTTTTTCTCTCTGTATTCCCCTCTGTCCTCTACCACTCTGGACTTGTCCCACTTCTGCTTTTCCTTCATCGTAGCCGTCACTGCATCTTGTACGTGATCATTCCACCACCAATCCTCCTTCTGCTCTCTAATCTTTCCGGATGTTTCACCAAGTACCTCAATTACACAGCTTAGAATTACATTTGAATTATGTCTTTACCAGTCTTGTATGCTTTCTAATCCATTTGAAATTCTCTCTAATACCTTTTCCCTAAAACGGTTCCTTACACACCCTCTTCTTTTAAGTGAAACCACTTAATTTTCTCCCTCCCATGGCTTCCAAAGGTTCTTATCTTTGACTTTATTTTAAAGTGTGCGCACAGCAGCCAGTGTTGCTGCGCCACCTGATCTGTTAAAATTACCTTACAATTTGTTACTGCCTTAAGATATTTTCTTCTGGTCAAAATGTAGTCAATCTGTGAACTATTGTTGCACTTCTGAATGTTATCAAATGCTCTTCTCTCTTACAGAAAAATGAGTTCACAATTGTTAGATCAAACGCTATTGCAAAGTCCAAAATCCTCTCTCCTTCCTGGTTCATAATTTCCACTCAATGGCCACCATGCACCCTTTCACAGTCCCTATTCTGTCTTTCTATGTGTCCGTTCAAGTCTCCTCTGACAATCACCCTCTCGTTTTCCTCCAGTTCCCTCATTTCTTCATCTACCACATTCCAGAATTAATTTTTCTCTTCTGCTGTACAGCCAACTTGTGGGGAGTATACACATAAGACAATCAGTTGTTCTTCTCCAAGACGCAGTTTCATTCGCATGATCCTGTCGTTCCTCCTACCTGCTTGCAGTACGTCGCCCTTCATTCCGCCACACACCACAATTCCGACACCATTTCTTATTCGCTACAGAGTAGAACAATTTATACCCGTCTCCTAGTTCCTTCACCTTTCTACCCCCCCTTCCATCTTGACTGAAAGGGGAAGAGAGGGGAATGTCTGCCCCTCTCTTCTCCTTTCAGTCATGCTTCCAACATTCAACGTTCCCACTCGCAACATTCTCTCCACTTGCTGGGCTCGCTTCTTTAACCGCACCCGCCCTTGATGAGGTAGCCCTCGTCCACTTCTCGTAGCTGTAGGACGGTATGGCTGAGCATCGCTTAAGGGGTACGCTCTAGCCTTTGTATCACTTTCTTTTAGACTCATCTGATCATAGCTAGAGCTGGCAGTGAAGTTTTACGGCCTGATGCACTTCTCGACGTCAACCCTCGCCATTTATCCGGGCTTGGGACCGGCACCTATTGGTGCTAGCATGCCCCCTTCGGTGGCTGCAATAGGCGAAATGACATAGAAAGATAGGAAAGAATCACCCTGTCCCTCGAATATTCTAATAACATTGGGGGTAAGGAGCAAGAAGGGAAGAAAGAAGGGGAGAGGACCAGCCTACAGATAATATAAGAGATGTATATTACATGAAGTAAGGCATGGTCCAGCTTCAGGTACCTCGGGTTTGCGATACACGTACTCACTAAAGTGAGCCCATGAGGACATTTGTAAATCTTCAATAATACCAGCAAAAGTTTCCTTTTGTTGGTATTTCCAAGTTGAACGGGAGCTATCACGAAGTATAGGTATGAAATTATTTTTAATTTATTATTCATATTATAAAATGTATTATTTATATAATTGAACATACGGGCCACATGTCATGTAATATGGTCCACCTTTTATGGGCCACCAAAAATTCACTGAATCGCCGGTTGCCGGCCCCTGCTTTATACTATTACTACTTTTCCATTAATTTTTCTTTCGAGTAATGATATACTTTTTAATAACAATTCAGAAATTGAATTCATTCTTTAAACACTAGGTGTCGTTAATTGCGTCGCTCGTCTTTTCTGGTAAGCTCTATTAGAAGTAGTTTCTTCGTTGTATTTTTATGTGTGAGTAAATTACTTTAATCGTTTTTAATCCATTGGATTGATAGTATCTTTACAAATAGTCAGGTAAGAAATATAAAAAATGTTAGTACTTTAGTAGTTCTAAGTTATTTTATCGTGATGGGCAAGGATTCCAGATAGGAAAATGCTTTTTATTATATATCGGTTTTACCGTTTCCAAATTGTGGCGAATATTCATTTATCTCTTGAATTAAAAACATTATTTGCCAATATATAATACAAAACAATACTGTACTTGTGACATAACTGCAGAATGGAAAAGAAGTGTAGTTGTGAGGTAAGGATATAACTTCTTTTCAATCCTTTTCATGTTAATGCATGATTTGTTAATAAGGCTGTGGGAATGGTTGATATATCATCATGTATTCGCAAGGAATGTGCAGAACAGTTAGCTATGCCCTTGTCCTGGGTATTTAATGAAAGTCTTGCAGTTGGAAGATGGCAAAATAGTACCATTCCACAAGGACGGTTTTAGGATAGAAGTTTCCACCTCTATCCTAAAACTGCAGTTGTAGTCAAGTTATTAGAGAGATTTTTTTTTTAGGATAGAATGCAGTATTGGGTTCACGGACATAGCATTCTTTGTTATTGTTAGCATGAATTTATAAAGGGTAAGCCTTGTTTTAGCAATTTACTTGCATTTTATTATTATTACTACGGGCTACTCCAGGGAGTCCTTAGACTCATCGAGGGGGCCCTAAACATCATATTCACACAACTGTTCAACATTCTCACAGTATCTATCATACCTTGCCTTGAACTCGCTCACTGTCATGGCACCCACAACAGACTCTGGCAGCTTATTCCACTCATTTACCACTCTAAAAGTAAAGAACCCAGCTCTAACACCCCTGCTAACCACGCTCTTGCCCATTTATGATAAGGTAATGAGTACATTAGATAAGGGAGAATCATATATACAGTGATATTCTTGGACTTTGATAGATTACCATGTAATAAGTTGGTGTACAAGCTGTAGAGTTTGGGAATATGTAGTATATTGATTAGATGGATCTCCGAACAATACTAGCAAGTTGGATGGAGCAGTGTCAAACAAAAGGAGTGTAACCAGTGGCATGTCCCAGGGTTCTGTTCTTGGGTCCTTTCTGTAGCATTTTTGTAAAGATCATGTGGAATGATGGGATCTTCAGTTCTTTGCTAATGATGCAAAGTTGAGGAGAATTAAAGTAGTGCTGCTGATGTTAATTCCCTTCAGGAAGATTTGAATAAATTTTTGTCTTTGATAAAAGGAGTGGGGTTGTAGTTTAAATATTAAGTGCAAAGGGCTGCATTTTGGAGTTTGGAATTCTGGCTATGGAGAGTTGAAGGAATATGGATTGCACTGTTTGGTTATTAGGAGGAAAAGAGACATTTAAGTTAGTGAGAGGATTTTATCAGATTAATCGATAGGATTATAAAAAAGGCTAGAAGGCAAGAGGGGAAAAACTGGAGGCCATCCCTGGAAGTTGTGTGTGGTGAGGAGTAGATTTTTTACATGGAGAATTGTCATTCAATGGAATGCATTGCCAGAATGTTTTAGTGCAAGGAGTGTTAAGGATTTTCGGATTTGGGATATGTTGTCAGTTGAACAAACCTTCCATGACGAGTCTGCTGACTATGGAGGATGTAATAATAATATGTACATAAATATATATTTGTATGTTCCACCCCCAGGAGGTAATTTATTTCCTATATGCTCAATGCATATATTACATGTAGCTTCTAAATAACTGATTAACACTTACAAAAAATGTAAACAAATTTAATATATCAATATTATTATTAACATTTTTATATTTATATATATTTACACTACATAATCCAAACATTATGAATACTTTATATTGCATTGCAATGATTACAAGTTAATCTTATTCTCAAAATTAAGTAATTGTAATACTTTTGCATAAGCGTTTTGACGCTGCCACCCCAAAGTGATGGTGTTGCATTGGGGATATCCATATGGAGTCCAGTTGCTTAGTCTGTTGAAAGTGTGGACAACAAATGCATAATAGCGATTCCACAATATGGAATCTGTGCAGATACTGTCCTAATTTTCCATGTTCCGTTAGCAGTGCGGTTAAATCTGTAGAGATGGTTTTTATTTTCAGCCAGTCTGATACTTGAATGAATTTTGTTGTTGATCACTTTTTATAGCTGTTTTCCATTCTCCTCACAAGTTTAAGGTTATTTCTTTTGCAAGTGTTTTTACAGCAGATTTTGAGTACTCTTGGTAGCATTTCTAACTGTTCATCAATACCCTCTTCCTTAGCCAGCTGATCTGCTCTCCCATTTCCTGCTATCCCAGCTCTTGCCCAACCAGAACTTGTTATTTTTTCCTATCTGTCTATAGTAATTCTACTGTCGCAATCACACAATTTCTACTGTAAATTGTTGCAGCCTTTTTAGGAGAGGTGTTTTGAGTTATAATTCCCGGAGATATGCAGGTGAATAAACTATAGCAAGTTGTTCTGCTCTGTTGTTGGAACAGAGGGATGCAGTCTAAAGCAGCATTCTTGTATAATAGACTATCTGTAATATACTGTAGAAGAACAACTGATGTTTCTGTTTTCCTTCAATCAGTGTATATGTGGTATTTGTCACTTTCAGAGCTTTCCTTTCCCTTAATATTTTCTTTGCTGAGTTAGACCACTTATTCTAATGAAGCAGTTTGGATCAATGTTTTCAATGTCATTGTCTTCTGGAATTGACTTCATATATGACAGAATTCTTTAATTTTCAGTCAGATCGGTGTTAGATTAGCAATAATGCAAGCTAGCATGGCCCTAAAGTGGTAACCTGACCTTTAAAGTCACTGAAACACCACTTCAACATAAACAACAAAAAAACATGAAAAAAAAAAACATTACCAGAATGCAGCCAAGAAGTACCACATGGCCTATAGCTCTCAGACTAACCTACACCCACCTGTTGTGCCTGACTTAAAAACACCCAGTCACTCTCCTGCTGTGTCCCACCTGTCCTTTGGACTCATCCTGGAAGTGACATCACTGGGTAACCATTGTGCCACTGTGCTATTTTTCCCACCCACCCATCTTCTCCAGCTCAAAAACACACTTATTTGCAGTTTTTAACCTATAAACATCCACCTGCTTTCCCCCCAACTCACTAATACTGACTTCAACCTCAAAAAATGCACCTGCCAACAAAGAAACTCTCCCACCTCAAAAAAAAAAAAAAAAACACCCTGCTGGTTGCCTCCAAAAGACAACAGCTACCATCTTATAATCACTCATCCTTCCTGCCCCTTCATAATACACAACACTAAAATACCTTCTACAGAATGCCAACATACACATGCTTTACTCATGCCACATTCCTCATAAAAGCATTAACTTCAATTCCTAATATAATGTGAACATGAAATAAAATAAGAGCACAGTAAAGACAAGTTTTTTTTTTAATATTTTATTTTTTTAAAATTCTCGTAACAGTTTCTCTTCTTTTGCATTGTGGTGCAAAATGGTTCCCATTCTTCCACTCAGCAGTGTATGTACTGACCACCATAATGCCGTATTTCCGGTGACGTTTGAATCATATGGCCTCCCATGTCACGTGATATTGTTTATATAGCAAGTATAGGAGAGCAAGCTATCATCATATAGTCATACCATTATCTTTGCCAACTTAGCTGTAAGGTTTACTATTTGTATACTTTTTTTTTTGCCAACATATAAGATGTGCCTGAACTTAAATTTGTTGTCTATTGTTACTTCTATGTATTTTATTTCACTGTCTACCTCTAGAACTTGTTTAGGAGGACGGTTATAGGTTGTTTTTTTTTTGTGTGTGGAGCACGTCACACTTCGTGCTGTTGAAAGTAACTTTCTTCTTACATGTCCACTTTGCAATTTTAAAGTGTTCTTTGTTGGTTATTATTTCTAACTGTAAGTTGTTGCTTCCCCAAATCATTATCATTGCATCATCGGCAAAAGCTATGACCTTTGTTTCATTAGTGAAAGGAAGTTTGAATAACGAGTCATACTGGATTCCAGGGACCTGGTCTACAGCAAGAACTTTGTGTACAGCCTCGTTTACCTTCTTTTGTTACAGTTGTGGTTTTCGGTGTCACTTTGCAATTCTGTTCTGTGAAATAATGGTTGCTCTTCTGTCTGAAATAATTTTTTATAAAGTAGAGTAGATTTTTGACACTTGAAATCTCTTAATTGAGTAATTATGACTGGCCACCATGCAGCAAAGGCAGCACCTTGTACATGGAATTAGATCAATAGTACATCTTTTATTTGCTATAGACCATCTTTTGTGAAATTTTTAACTTTTATAATTGCATCTACAGTGCTGATTGAGGTCCAAATGTGTTGATTGCAGCTTAATAGGTCTTGAATATTCAAAGTGCATTATTCAGTTTCAGTAATTTTTCTAGTACCATTACCAGAGACTTGATTGGTCTGTATTTGCTAATTTCATCAGATGCTTCTTTTCCTGGATTGATTATGTATCATTTTAGAGCATTTTCGTAATAAAGGAAATCTTTTCTTGAAGCATTCGTTATAAAACTGATGTGAATTTGGAGAACTTGGCAAATGTTCTTAAGAGTGTTGCTAGTTTAACACATACTATTTGGATTGACCATAGGTTTTAATACACATATATACAAAAAAGCCTACTAATTTTGCTAACTGTAACTGACTAGCTTTGTCAAGACGAGAAGGTAAAAAACTACTAGTAAATGCAAAAAATAAAATAAATAAATTGTTACTGCATTCCTTGGTTTGCATTTACTAGTAGTTTTTTACCTTCTCGTCGTGATAAAGCTAGTCAGTTACAGCTAGCGAAACTAGTAGACTTTTTTGTATATGTATTAAAACCCTGTGGTCTTGTAATCCAAATAGTATGTGTTAATCTTAAAAAAAAAAAAAAAAAAAAAAAAAAAAAAAAAAAGACCAAATATAATTTTCATCATGAACAGTGTTGCTAGTTATTCCATCCTCTCCAGGGTTTTTGTTGGATCCACTGATTTTAATATTTATTCAGTTTCATTAGACTTCATTTCATCTGTGGATTTCTTCATCTGTTGATTCATTGTAAGGAGGAATAAACTTGTTAATCATAAGAGCCATCAGTATTTTTTTAAAGTTGATATATAAGTGTTGCTTTATTCCTGCTTTCTGCTAATTTATATATATAGGTCGAAGGATTCGATACGGTCGAAACAGTACACAATTTTTTCCATGATTCTGTTTTCATTTTGTAATTTTGGACTGATATCTGTATTTGGCTTTACAATAGTTCTGTTGTGTACTATCTTAAATCTGATTGTTGTAGGTTCTTTGATACCTCTGAATGTATTTATACAGTTTTTTTAAGGACCATTTCTTCATTCCACCAAGGTACTGATTTTCTGCCATTGATGTTTAACTTCTTGGGTATTCCGAAGTTCTTATAAATATTGCAGTGGTTTGTCTCATGTATTCTGTTTAAATTTTTGTTACTGATGATGAAACTTAATATATGATGATCAGAACTTTCTTTGCATCTCCAGTCGGCAATCTGGGCTAAAATAGCATCATTTGCTATTGTCAGATCTATGAAGCTGCTTCCTCTATCAACAGCAATATCCCATTATCAAAGAATGGGATATTGCTGTTATCATTTACTGTGTGTAGGAAATTTTATGCTAAAACTCTTCCAGATTTATATCATTATGGTCTGTGCTTTCGTTAAACCATAAAACAATGGTTGCTATCCACTGCGAGGATTAAGCCATGATTGATAGTAAAATCCTTGATGTTGCCCAATTTTACTGTCTTATTTTATGTCACTGTGATCAGGGGTCACCAAACTTCTTTGACTGTCGACCCCTTCAAGAGTTTCTTGACTTTTTATCGACCCCCTCTATTTTACTATTACGTAATTATAATAGGATAAGCAAAAAAGATGCTTGTTGATAAATACATCATTTTGGCCTACTTGATTGGCCTCCGTAACTATTTTCATGACCTTGCTCCATCTTACAGGTCCTATTCATGTCACTGTTCCCACGATTCACTCTTAATTGCGTTGTCATTCAGGATGGAGATAATTCAAGTTAACCGAATTAAATATTACCCGTACAATGATGTCTTATATTTTTCTGTCGACCCCCCCCAACAATGTTATATTGACCACTTTGGCGTAGATACATAGAGCAAAAGTTTTGATATCGCGGTAAGTAATTTTGAGAAATACTACTGAGTTCTTGTTGCTGTATTGAAATATTAATATTGCTCTAACTTCAGGGTTGACCACAAGTACTGCAGCTCTTTCTTTCTGATCATTTGGAAAATATTTTATAATTTGTTGGAAAGCCACATATTTTGTTGTTGATGACATAAGGTTCTTGTATTAATGCTGATCTTATGTTTCTTTTGTTAAATTATTTACAGCCTTCACAGAGCATTGAAGATTTATTTGATAGCGTGTCATGGATATGGTGCTGTTTCTGCTAGCTGTATTATGGAAAATAAAATATATACACGTTTACACAAGAATATTATTTAATTTGCCAAATATTTCAGTCTGAATATTACAGACCATCTTCAGTGGCTACATATTCCTATGTAGCCACTGAAGATGTTTTAAAAAAACAAGGTGGAATATGAACAATTGATCATTCACAAATAGAACGAGCCATGTGATGTCATATTGCTAAGTATTAAAAGAGTAAACATTTTTTTATCAGTCACTGATTAAATTAAAGATATTAATTCAGAAATTCATGTAATAATCTTAAATAACATTAGACTAATATAGGAAATTTAATAAAAAAAAATTTAAAAAAAATAATAATTAATATGTTATCCTGATTAAACTTTCCCAAATTTTTGATACAGATATACAGTCATTACGATTCAAGTTAGGACGGTGAAGTAAGGCCTCCACCTCCACACTTTAAATAAATGCTCAAATTTATAGCGACATCTGTGTAGGAGGCGAGTCGTGGACCAAAGGATGTTGTGGCTTGTTTCTATTACGTGCTGAGCTAATCCAGATTTCTCGGGTTTGTTGTGTTAAATGGATGATTAGTGCTCTTGAATTCTTTTTTCTATAGAGCGTCCAGTTTGTCTAAAGTAGGAAAGATTAGTTACACGGACCTTGATACACATCAGGTAGAGACATAATTGAGCGTTTATCTTTAGAAGGAAAATGGGTGGATAATTTATTAATAGGTGTATAAGTGGCTGTTAAATTATATTTCTTCAGAATTCTTGAAATTGGTTCTGAAATCCCGGAAATGTAAGGAATTGGAACTTGATGTATTGAATCTTTGCTGTTTTGTGTTGGATTCTAAGAATCAAAAAGATGTTGTGTACTCTTTTCGGAGAAGCCATTTAGTTTCATGTGATGTTTGATAGTCGAAGTTCTTTCTGTAATAAATGAGAAGTTGACCAGTTAGTTTTGACTCGTCGGATTAAACATTTTATGATTCCTCTTTTTTGACAAGGATGATGGGCAGATTCTTTGGGAATATAATGACCTGTGAAAGTTGGTTTTCTGTAAACTGTTGTTGTAAGAATACCTGAAGGTGAATGGATGAGGAGGACGTCTAAAAATGATAACTCGTCTTTTTCAATCTCCATGGTAAACTTTATACGGGATGTAAGGAATTGATACTGCTTAAAAAGGAAGGTAAGGAGTCTATGTTTTGAGGCCATACAGCAAAGATGTCATCTATATATCTAACCCGAAAGGATATGGTTGAGGGAATATAGATGAGAACAGGACTTCTTCTAGATGTTCCAAATAAAAGTTGGCTAGAGCAGGAGAGAGTGGACTTCCCATGGCTGTTCCTTCCACGTGGTTGTAAAATTTGTTTTGACATAAGAAATATCCAGAGTGCATTACGAAATCAAATAACTTTATAATGTCTTGTGGGAAGATGTCAGCAAGTAATTCTAAAGTCTCTTTTAGAGGTACATTCGTATATAAAGATTCTGTATCAAAGCTAACCACAAGATCTGTAGGTTGTATTTTTCAATTTATTTAGAAATCCAAAGAGTTTTTCAAAAAAGAGCGTGGGTTGCCTATGTGTGATTTCAATAATTTAGCTAGATATTTGGCTATGCGATAAGTAGGAGAATCAATACAATCCACTATAGGGCGAAGAGGAATATCTGTCTTCGGTATTTTAGGTAGACCATAAAATCTAGGAGGCCTAGCAAAATGAGTTTTTTGCTTTTCAATCGTGTCTATATCCAAACTTGTGACCTCATCTAGAAGGGAGTTTAATTTCTTCTGTTGGTTGGATTGTGATTGAGTTCTTGGTATGTTGAGCGATCTTGAAGTAAAAGGGAAAGTTTTCTTCTATAGTTTGAAGAATCCATAATTACTGTCGCTTTCCCCTTGTCAGCTTTAGTAATGATGAGGTGGCTGTTGCTTCTTAAGGAATGTAGCGCTTTCTTTTCAGAAGGAGATATGTTCGGAGGAGGAAGCTTGGCTTTAAGTAGTGAAAAAGCAGCTTTACTGGTATCCAGAGTACTCATATTTGGAACATGCACTCCTCTTGAACCTGCCTTATCCCTCTAGTATTAAAACTTTCTTGTCAAGGATGAAATACTCCAATAGAGTGCTCATTGAACAACTCCAATATGTCCTCTGCATCAGTCACTCTATTCCCATTTTTATCCCGCAATGTCATTCTTCCACAATCATTTCTCCTCCTGCTGGCCACATAGCTAAAAAATTCCCTAGGATTTTCTTTGGATCTTAGTGCCAATCTCTTCTCATATTCCAGTTTTGCCTTCCTCACCATACTGGTCTCTCTCTCTCTCCTGACCTGCGTCTTACATTCTTCGTGTATCTGCCCTCCACTCTCTCCCTATATCTCTTTCGTAATCTCTTTTTTAACTGCAGTTCGTGTTTGATATTTTTTGTCATCCACTTTACACCAAATTGTGTCCGCTTCACTCGTGGAATACAGTATTATCAATATGCATAAACACAATACTTTATCTACTATTTTGAGGTGAAAATCTGATCCAACAAACCTGTATTTGACCTTAGACTACTTTTTTTTTTCCGGGTTTCTCTTCCAATATTTCTTAGTCTTTCTGTCAAGTTTACTTGCTTAAATTTACCTTGACACTCAGTAAGGAAATTACTGTAATTCTCACATCTGGTTTTATTTCCCTTTTTAAAGATGAGTGCAAAGCTCTATACTAATCAACTGGAATTTAATCTTCATACTATTGCACTGAATTATGCAACCGTAAAACTTTTATGCCTCCATATTTGAACATTTCTATCAAATATCTACTGTGTCCATCTTTCCATTTCAGGTGATGATGACTTTTCCTACCTCAGATTGCATTCATTACTCTTGAAAATTTTCTACCAACATTCTGTTACTCTTTGCTTTTTTTAGTGATCTTTCAAGTAATTACTCCAGAGATGAATATCTTATCATTGATTTTTCCTTTTACAGTACCCTTTCCTCCATTTTTTCAATAGCATCCAGAATATTGTGAACTTATCTTCTATATTCATACAAGAATCTACCCATGAAGTTTAGCTACCTTTATACATCGATTTCTTACATTTTTCTGTATTTACTCAGATCGCAAGCTAACTTACTTTGTAGGAAAACTTTTGATATACTCTTCTTTCGCATGACTTGCTAACTTCCAGAGTCCCCTTTTCAATTATTCCAGAGAACTGCCACTGATCCACCAAGGTTTTCTTTCATTTTTGAACCTTTCATTAGATTTTTTTCTAAAAACTTTTGTGTGTATATATATACAGGGTGTTCGGGATAAATTTGACAGTTTCGTAAGGAAAAAGAAAATCTTCTTTGTATCTATTAAATTTAATGAATTGACAAAAAAACATTACAGGCAGAGTTAATTACAATACTATCAACAAGATTTACTCAAAATAACCACCATTAGCATCGATCACAGCTTCAATTCTGCTTCGGAACCTCGAACAAGCTGATGCTACAGTCTCCCTGGGAAGGGCCGCAAAAACTGTTTTAATTTTATCCATTAACTGGGCTTTTGTATTACTGGAAGTGCGATTGGTGTCTTTTTCAACTGCGCCCCATACAAAATAAACCATGGGGTTAAGGTCTGGGGAGTTTGGAGGCCAAACATTTGGACTGGTGAAGTCGTAGAAATTTTCAGACAACCATTTTTGACTTTTCCCAGAGGTGTGGCAAGGGGCCGAATCCTGCTGCCATACATACGGCCTACCATTGGCTACCCTTGTTATCCAGGGCTTGACTACAGTTAGCAACTCCACGAACAAAGCCCGAATTCCAATGCCAGGGTTCTTCAACACCTGTTCCTGCAGATTTGCGAGGAATTCTGCTGTACGAACGCAATCAGATCGTCTGCTAGGGATCTTTCTTCCTGCTACATCCTCGTAGTCACCATTGCAAGTCTCTAGTTCATGCCTGATTGTTTTTACTGTATTCAGGGAGCATTGGGCAGCAGTCGTAATATCCTTATTTTGATGGCGGGCACGAATCATCATGATACAAGTTATTCTCTTCCATGATTCAGGTGGGTTCCAGCTATCCATCCTTTCTGACATCTTGTATATGAATGAAGAAGGGTCCAAACTTTTAAATGAAGAGAAGTGTGTGTTAATACATGTAACTTACGGAAAAATATAATTAATTATAAATATGTCAAATTTATCCCGAACACCCTGTATATATATATATTTTGTTTCAACATGAAATTCAATTTTACCCTGCTTCCAATTAAATAGTGATCTAAATCAGTGGGAGACAATGGATCTTTTCTAGGTCTGGCACCCATCAATGAGATCTCAAAGGTTGAAACCAGTCTTGGTAGTGATCCTTCTCATAATGCATAGCAATATACATCTGAAAATGCATTTTACATTTTGGGATACTGAGGCAATTCATGTGAATTGCCTCAGTGAATTGACAAGAATATAATTTTTTGGCAAATACAGTGGTACCTTGGATTGTGAGTAACTTGGTCTGTGAGTGTTTTGTAAGACGAGCAAAAATTGTTAATAAATTTTAACTTGATAAACGAGCGAGGTCTTGCAATACAAGTATTGCCTATATGCTTTGTCTACCAAGCGTCACGTGATCACAAGCCACTCGGGATTGTGGGTAATCGTCTCGCATTCTCAGTCGGCATACCTCATTCGTATAGTCAACATTCGTGCTAGCATTGTGACCACGTCTGTGTGCGTAAAGCATTTTTTTATTTTGTGTCCAAATGTAGTGACTGTTCTTTATTAACTGTACTACGACAATGCCCCAATGAAGAAAAGGGTTGAAAAGGAAGGTGCTAAGAAGGAGATGATTACGGTGGAAGTTAAGAAGGAAATCATTGGGAAGCACAAACAAGGTATGCAAGTGGCCACCATCGCAAGTCTATGTCAACGATTTGCACAGTATCAAAGAACTAAGGGGGATAGATGTAGCAAAAGGAGTCACAAGAGTATCAAAGCAACGGCCACGTATTCTGGAAGATGTAGAAAAGTTGCTTTTGGTGTGGATAAACGAGAAGCAACTAGCAGGCGTTACTGTGACTGAGAACTTGATCTGTGAGAAGGCAAAGGCCTTGTACGCCGACCTCGTAAGTAAACAGCCAGGTACGTCTACAGAAAACGAAGAAGGCAAGAAGGGGATGGTTTGCTAACTTTAAGAGGAGAAGTGGCATCCATAGTGTTGTGAGGCATGGAGAGGCTGCGAGTTGAGACGCAAAGACAGCTGAGGCGTTCGTTGCCGAGTTCCAGAAGCTCATGGTTTCCGAGTGTTACCTGTCTCAGCAAGTTTTTAATTGCGATGAGACGGGGCTCTTTTGGAAAAAGATGCCAAAGAGGACCTACATTACAGCAGAAGAGAATGCAAGGTCACAGCCCATGAAAGACTCTCTCACCCTCTTGCTGTGTGCTAATGCAAGCAGTGATTTCAAAGTGAAACCCCTGCTCTTGTATCGTTTTGAGAATCCACGAGCCTTCAAGAAATGCAAGGTGCAGAAGAGCCACTTAAACTTATGTGGAGGTCCAACAGCAAGGCTTGGGTCACTCGTATCTTGTTCGTTGAGTGGATTAACGAGGTCTTTGGTCCTGCAGTGAAAAAATACCTTTTAGAAAAAAAATTGCCACTCAAAGTCTTGCTGGTTATGGATAATGCTCCTGCTCATCCTCCAGGCCTTAAGGATGACTTACTGGAAGAATTCAAGTTCATTAAGGTCAAGTTCCTTCCTCCCAACACAATTCCATTACTCCAGCTCATGGATCAGCAGGTCATTTCGAACTTTAAAAAGCTTTACACCAAGGCACTATTTCAGCGATGCTTCGAGGCGACCGAAGGAACTAACCTTACCATCCGAGAGTTTTGGAAAAATCATTTCCACATCGTAAACTGTGTCGAGATCATCGATAAAGCCTGGGATGGGGTCACCAAGAGAACCCTTAATTCTGCTTGGAGAAAACTGTGGTCTGATTGTGTCTAGGGGTTTGCTCATGAACAGGAGCTGCCAGTTGTCAATGAAATTATGTCCTTGGGGAAGACCATGGGACTGGAGGTGAATGATGATGACATTCAAGAGCTGGTGGAGGAACATGGCCAGGAGTTTACCACCGATGAACTGATGGATCTGCATTGCAAGCAACAGCAAGAGGTTATGCATGAGATCTCTTCTGAGGAGGAGGAGGAGAAAAAGACAGAGACATCCCTCTCTTCAAATGAGATTAGGGAGGTGTGTAAAATGTGGGAAACAGTGCAAAATTTTGTAGGAAAGCACCCCCCAAGTTGTGGCAGTGCGAGCAGTGAATCCGTTTAACGACAATGCAGTGTCATATTTCTGTGAAATCCTCAATAGGAGGCAAAAGCAAGTGTCATGTGTTCGTTGGATATGTTCCTTGTTAAAGTCGTACAAAAGAAAAAGAGTCAACAGATAGCAGTGATTCTGTTAGTGGCAATGAGTCGTCCTACCCAATACAATTACTGTAATATGTAATTGTAATGTAATTAATAAATTCGATTACTTTATGTATATTACATTTAAATAATAAAAATATATAAAGGTATACGAAAGTATATGTATTTTATATTAATAATTTTTATATGAATATTTTTGAGTTTTGGAACAAATCATCTGAGTTTCCATTATTTCTTTTTATTATTATTACAAGCACATTTCCGGAACAAATTATGCTCACAAACCAAGGTACCATTATATGATTATTAGCTTTCTATAATACTTGTGACATTAGGATTATAAAATATATACACGTTTACACAAGAATATTATTTAATTTGCCAAATATTTCAGTCTGAATATTACAGACCATCTTCAATGTCTACATAGGAATAGTTTAAAAAAAAAAAAAAAAAAACAAGGTGGAATACGAATAATTGATCATTCACAAATAGAACAAGCCACGTGATGTCATATTGCTAAGTATTAAAAGAGTAAACATTTTTTTTATCAGAGTCATGATTAAATTAAATGACTGGATGGTATTTCACTATGGGTTTTGAGAGAATGTGCTAAAGAACTGACAGCTCCGTTGACCTGGCTCTTCATTGAAAGTCTGGCTGTGGGAAAGGTACCTAAGGAATGGAAGGAAGGTAAGATAGTGCCACTGCACAAGGGCGGTAGCAGACTGGAAGTATCTAATTATAGGTCAGTTTGTGTGTCATCAGTAGTTAAGGTCTTGGAGAAATTAGTGACGGACTATACAGCATTGGGCAGATGAGGGTAATGTTATCTGTGAGAATCAACATAGATTTGTTAAGGGGCGCTCTTGCTTTAATAATATGATTGCCTTTTATAATACTCACAAGAGCAGTTGATGAGGGAAAGGCATATACAGCCATTTTTTTTTGTATTTTGCAAAGGCGTTTGATGGGGTGCCACATGATAAGCTGATATTTAAGTTGCAGCACATGGGTTTAAATGCCTGGTTAATCAAATGGATTCAGGATTGGCTGTCTGAGAGGTATCAGAGAGTTGTGTATGGTGGGGCAATATCAAGGAAGCAGGAGGTTACAAGTGGGGTTCCACAGGCTCAGTACTGCATTGTTCAACCTTTATATCAATGGATTGCAAGGGGGATATTCAGTTGTTTGCGAATGATGTGAAGCTGGGAAGGGTTATCAGTAATAGTGCAAATTTGGCCTCAAGAGGATTTGAATAAACTAGACAGATGGGCAAATGAATGGGGGTGTCGGTTTAATGCAGCAAAATGTAAAATCTTGAAGTTGGGGATTCATCGATGTGAGGATGCATACTCGATTGGAGAAGCTATGCTTGAGGAAGTAGGGGAGACACAATCTGAGGGTGATTGATAGAAAACTGAAATTCAGGGAGCATATTGTGAAGGTAACACAGAGAATTGCTGCAATACTGAGAAGGACGCTCAAGAACAGTGGAACCTGCAGAGATAAGAGTTATCATTCTGTTGTATAAGACCTTGATCAGACCACACATTCTCAAATTTGTCCCCAGGATTTGAAGGAGATAAATTAACTTTAGAAAGGGTACAGAGGCAGATAACAAAGATGGTTTCAGGATTGTACAATGTCAGTTACGAGGATTGACTGAGGGAATGTGGACTGCAGAGTTTGGAGAATAGAAGAAGGAGAGGTGATACGATCAAGGCTTTTAAACTGTCAAGAAGCAGTTACAGGGTAGACATTGGGGAGGTCTTTCACTTGGTGGAACCACAGGAAGGAGCGATGAAAAGGGGCCATCCCTGGAAGTTATGAAAGGAAGCTGTGAGCAAGAGGGTGAGGAGTGGTTTCTTTACGTGTAGGGTGGTTGAACCATGGGAATGCATTGCCTGAGAGAGAGTGGTTAGAGCAGGAGCGGTCAATGAATTCAAGGAGTGGTATGATAAACTTTGTGTTTCCTAAGAACAACCTTCCACGATGAGTCTTTTGACTCCATGGAGGCCTGGATAATAATAATAATAATATTGATTTTCCAGCATCATGTTGTTTAAGGAATTAACAATGTAGACTAGATAACCAAAAATATTTAATTACTTCTTGTATTTTGCAAATGTTAAATCGACATCTTCAGGGATTAATACAATGTTATTAAATGTGTGCACACAGGCACACTTCAGTAACAAAGATAGAACAGGAAAGATACAAGAAAATCTAAAGTTCTATAATTATGCCTCATTGGTTTTGGTTGAGAAATCATAGGATTATAACATGGATTTATATTGAAGTTTTGTAGATGTGGAAAAGGTGCTGCAAAAAGTTCAAAATAGTACAATTATATCTGTAAAAAAAAAGATATTAAGTGTAGTTTTTTCACTTGATTACACTATAAATTAAAGATTATATTATAATCTTTATATTATAGTTATATTATATTGGATTATATCATAATCCAGGAGATTGTTAGTTTAATCCTTTCTCCATGTAAGCAAACAGTGTGTGAAGTATCTTCACGACTGGGGTACTTGTATATAGAGACTAATGACTTTGCATCAATTGCCTTAGTATCCCATAATGCAAAGCACACAAGTCTATAAAATAAAATAAAGTCTATATAAATGTATATAAACACATCTGAGTGTGTGTACGTGCATATCCATTATGGGAAGCACCACTAGCCAGACCAGTTTTGAATTTGCATCAGTCTTGGGACTGGTAGCTCAGCAGCAATTTCCTCCATTCCGCTCTGTCATTGGCATTCTTCTTAACCTCCTGATAACTCCTCAAACCCATACTGTCTTTGACTTGGTCAAGAAAACTTTTCCTTGGTCTGCCTCTTCTTCTTTTCCCCTCTATTTTGCCTTCAGTTATTCTTTTCACAAGTCCATCATGTCGAAGTATATGTCCAAACCACCTATCCCTTCTAATTTTGATTGATTTAATTAGAGTTTTTGTTTCGTTTATCTCTCTCAGGACTTGTTGGTTTGATTTTTTTTCTGTCCATTTTATTTTGTTCAAGCGGTGCCAGCACCACATTTCAAAAGCCTCCAATCTTCTTACATCTTCTTTTGACTTTTATTGAGGTGAAAAAGTATAGGGGTGCAAGAGAGCCTGATAGCATAGGAGAATTAGTGAGGTGCCTTCTGTGGGAGCAAGATCAGAAGAGATACCAAGGTCGAAGTAATGTTATCCATATACATGTAGTCAAAAGGTCACCTTTTTATCAGTTACTATACTCTTTATAAGAGATAATGTTGAAAGTTTTTTCACTTGGTTGTACTATAAATTAAAGATGCCAAGAAATTATATTATTGGTTTGATCCTTTCTCTAAGTGTAAGCAAACAATATGTGCACGTGAAGTATTTTCATGACTGGGCTACTTGTGTATTAGAGGCTGATGATGTGGATTATGACTTCTGCATTATTTCAACCTTGCTATCTTTTTTGCCCATACATGAGAGGTTGGTTGATCAACCTATAGTACATTAGTACTGTATATATGTAATGGGGTGGGAAAGGAGGAACATGTTTACATTTGATTTGAAAGCCTATATATTGTATTCCTTGGGAAACACAATAGGGGAAGACTTCCACAACACAGCAGTTACAGGGATGAGGGAAGTGGAAAAGGAACTTGTTCTATTTATTTCAAGGTGCGCTGTGAAGGGATTTTGAGCAGCAGTTGCACGTGTTCCAACAAGCTTAGTACTAAGTGGGTAGTACTAAGTACTTAGTAGTAAGTGCTATCTCTTCTGGGTCTGGCTCCCACTGATGAGACCTCTGTGTAGAGATCTCATCAGTGGGAGCCTTAAAAGGGTGTGTGCTTTGCATTATGGGATACTAAGGCAATTGGTGTGAAGTCATTAGCATCTATATACACGTAGTCCAGTCGTGAAGATACTTCACACATTGTTTGCTTACACATGGAGAAAGGATTAAACCAAGAATATAATTTCTTGGCTTCTTTAATTTTTAGAATGTTATACAGTAACATAGTTAATATTTAAGTTGTAAATCTTTGTTACTTGCTTCTGTATCATCTCCACCACTTCATCCCCATTTACCTTTGCACATATTGCTATTCAAGCCATCCTGCAGGATCTACATCATCCTTCTCATTGCTCTTTTTAGTTTTGCTTCATCAGCAAACAACAGAACATTTCCTCTTCATTTCTTTTTTCATTGATGTACAAATTAAACAGTAGAGGAATGAGTACTGAGCATTATGGTACACTACTAGATAACTTGCCTTCGGGGCTCCTCAATAAACTGCTCTAGATCCATCATCCACCCTCTAATCCAAATCACCAGATTCATATCTATTCACATTTGCTCCAGTTTATGCAACAGTTCTATGTGACATCACTATGAAATACGTTAAGCGGCATTTTTAAATTTTAAAGACAGAATGGAAAGCGGTTTTTTATGCTTATTTTGTAATACCCAGGCGTACAAAAAATTGAAATGATGTTTCAGCATAGTACAAGAGCCTCCGATAAATACACGGATTTATAGTAAAAAAATACATAATCCCTCACTCCGAGGGCTCATCCATTTCTAAGGGACGATCTAGGAACAGAGGGAATCCCACATGAATAAATAAAGCATAGTATACATTTAAGGTAATTTCATAATTGGCAGTTTATGAAAGTGGTACTTTAAATAAAGGAATAACTTTTTATTTTCCAGATATGGCTCCAAGGTATGAGATGTGTGTTGGTCTTAAGGGCCAGAGGGGCCATAAGGTAACTAAAAATGTTACTAAACCAAGACCTTCCCGAAGAAAGGGAGTAAGTTTAGCTGAAAACTGAATTTTTACTTGATTTTTGTAAAAACTGATATAACAGTAATTTTATAATTTTCCTTACTAGTTCCATTTTTTTACATTTTTTTTAATATATACATTCATATGAACTTTTGATTTATAATAATTGTTATGAACTCCATGAAATACCAAAATTCATATTTTCATAGATGTGTTTCAAATATGTTTGTGTGTTTATATTAAGGGGGATTATATCAACTGGAGAGAAACCAAACCCAGAGCAACAGTGAGAGACCCAAAACCTGGAGGGGGAAAATTGAGTGACTAATCACTAAATCACTGTGGCAAAACAGTATGCATACCACAAAATTCACTGCTCATGTATAGAATGGCTTCTGTATATTAACTTTTCCCCTTTCATTCAGTTGCTTGGCTTTTTTAATTTTCATTTTTTAAATAAAAAAAAATTCAATTCAATTTTCAATTTTCAAACATTCAATTTTTAACAATACTTGACCTATTTAACGTTGACAGATTAGATAATTGCCATATATTCGGTAATGATATTTGAAATTACAAAAAATTAGATTTTGCTGAAACAGGTTTCATCTTATGATCTGGATATAAAATCTGACCCTTTGAAACATTACCAAGTGATCATCTCACTATTTGCATTTAATAAAAATATTCAGTAGGAGGATTTACCTATCACACAGACAAACCTGCCCCGTGAACACACACATACTGACATAACACACTCTGGCAATAAGGATTAACTAACCTATTCTGTAGGATTTCAGTTTTGAATGCCTGCATGGTGAAGTGTGGGCCCATGTTCGAGCGTAAATCAGTATAGGGATTGGATTCAGTAGAATAAGCATGTAGCTTTTTCATTTTAATTCAGATGAAACCTTACTGTTGATTACATGAATTAGAATATATAACACTGAAGAATGGCATAAATGTAGAAATTTTACTGATAATCTTGTATGGGAAGATATGCCTGAAGGTGATTGTTATGCCTACATTATATTCAAGTAATGCATAAGCTGTCACCAGCAGGTGTAAAATTTGTGGCTGTCATATGCAGCAAATATAGTATAAAATAAACATTTTGAGCTTCATCTTATATACTCAGTCACCTTGTATACTGAAATATATGGTATACATCAATGTTAATTAACCTATCCTTCATTTGGTAATATAACTACCTAATTCTGTCTTAGACAAAGTTACACAAATGCATCACTTCTGTCACATGTTAACAAAGGCCATTCCTCATGTTCTCCTATAGTAGGACCTGTGTCCATTCCACATGTGCTCTTTAGTAGAACCTGTATCAGCCAAATGCTGCAATCTCTCTCTCTCTCTCTAGCTGAGTTATGGAACTTGTTTTTCAGTGTATTATTAAGTTTAAAGTTAGGTTACTGGTAACTAATTTTATTTATATCAATTCCTTAAGAAGGTGGATATCGGTGAGTGTTTAAAAGTTGATAAATGCTGCTGATTTATGAGCTCATGTTGAAGTTGGAGAAGCTTTATATATGTAAAGCTGTATTGTTTGAGACGAACTTTAAGCAAGACTGCAGTAACTTCCTCCGGTGCAAACGGTCACCTGTGCAGATATAGGCAGGTCTAACAGTCAGTGAATCCATGCTGTAAGGATAAGTGAGATAACAGATGAGTTAAAGTGCTGATTTTGATTATGATTCTTCACTGTGTAAAAATAATCATAATTAAAATTCTGAATATTTTTACATATTGTTTATATTAAAATGTTTATTAGTTTTAGTTTCATAACACGCATTGTCGGCACTTGCGATGTGCCCGTTATGGAAATTGTTTTGTTAAAAGTGATATGTAAAGCACTTAAAAATTGATGTACTTACTGGATTTGAATAGTTGTATTACTTACAGGAATTTTATTGTAATTGAAAATATCAAAAGTTGTGTTTTATGAGGACATTCTCTTGTCGCTAACGGAGACAAAGCGTCAGCCATTATACAGTACTTAGTTTCTCGCTTGCCACGGAGTGCGCATGCTCGCCGAGAAGTTTATGTGTGATTGACAGCTGACAAGTTCGGTATCGATGCAACGAGAGAGTAAACAAGATAGCGTTCGGAAGAAAATTGAGAACACAGGCCGGCAGATATCTAGGTTCGGAAGAACTTAAGTATTTTTTATGTGATAGTCGGAGGAAAATTAATAGTATATTCCGAAAAAGGAATCGTGGAACTATTAAGTTTTAATATGGAATAAGTATGTGGATAAATAAAAGAAAATATTGCTATATGCGTTTTAAACGGAATATTGGAGGAAACACTAATTGAAAGATTTATAGTAGATTCCGAAAAGGGAATCTTAGAACTGTAAGTTTTTTTTTTTATTTGGAAGAGTTAAGACCGTCAATAAGCATTTAGTGAATAAAAGAAAAATTTGCTATTTACGTTCTAAAGGAATGTTCGAGAAAACTCTGAATAAGAAGTTTCATCTGTATTAAGGACACCGGATCTGACTATTATTTCTACTGAAGAAAAGAGACAGAATTAAGTCAGGAAGATTTTATGTGTGCTACATAAGTGATGAAAAGGATCCTGTGTAAATGAAGAATGGAGTCATATATCTTCAGAAAAGGGCCTTGACAGAGAAAGAAACTGGCTATGAATTTTTTTTGTGATTGTGCAAACAAAGTGTTTAGTCTAGTCTTAAGTGTAAGTTTATTGAAAAAGGCCTTGGATCCAATTAATTTGTAGTTAGTTATGTAATATTTGTTTGAAGTGTATATATATTGTTTTTGTTTTATTAAATGTGTTTATTTTGTATTTTAGTCTTGAGTCAGTGATTATTTGGATTCTGAAAGAAAGAGTTAAGATCATTGCACCAATTGGAGTGAACCCTTGTGCACATAATAAAATATAGGTTCACTCAGAAATAAAAAAAATAATTGTTAGAAACAGAGATAATTCTCTATGGTAGGATTAAATATTAAGATATAATATCTATGAATATCCTTATCTATATAAAAATCCACCAATTATTAACAACTGCATTGGTGAGAATCAGAGGTGTACTGTTTTCAAGAGATAATGGTGGGAAATTCATTGAAATAAGGAAACCAACACGTTGTTGTGACGTGTTCTCTTAACGTTCGAATCCGCCATCTTGCTAAAAGTCACTTTCATAAAATAAAGGAAAACTAATTGCAAATTAATCACTGATCTAAGGGTAGAGAAATTTCTATTATACTGCGCCACTCTATCCTTAGATAAGTCTATATGAATTAGTAAGTTTAATTCAAAATTAGTTAGCAGTCTTTTCACTCATTCAGGCTGATGGTATTTATTTTCATTCCTTCAGGGATTCCCGCTAGATCCGAATTTTTGTGAACGGTGCAGTAAAAAGAAATTCAGGCAAACAATATTTAAATTAACAAACAAAACATTTAATATATGGTTATATAACAATTACATAAATTCCACTTCTAAATATGACAAACCAGTCAAGTTAGCATATCAAGTCAAGTCATTCATATTAATCCAATCTTCCAAACTTTCACATACAAATTCACAGTTTCAGAATTACAAAGTTCCTATACCCAACTTATTACAATAGAAATTCTTAATTAATCAGTTTCCTTGTATCTCTCAACTACACTCTACGATTAACTCATAATAGGCACTAACCACGGCAGATATCATTTCAATGTCTATATTTTCAACTCTCAGCCTCGATGGTATGCTACAGTTAATGTTAGAAACAGCGCGACTGAACTAATACTTAAATCTTCATACACTGAAATAAACTAATATGACTGTCCTTACCAGAAATAATCTTCAGTACTTCCAATATTTTGTGAGCACACTTTCAAATTGTACTTATCACACTTGCGAGACACTAAATAACTAAAACATTACTAATCACGCTTCAAAAATCCAGATAACAACTATAAGGTACATTAATTATTCTTATTTTTCATTCATCAACTAGTTTAACTCCGTACAATTCCTTTTCATGGTAGTACAGAAATAAGTCGTAATTGTAGACTGACTGGATTTATTCAGTATTCTTATTTGAATGTCCAGTTCTCTAATTATCCGATTACGGCAATAATTTCTTTTTATTACTACGGCTGGTTTTGCTTTCAGCCAACTATAAGATTCACTTATATAAAAAAATATCTACTCAACTCCTATCCTTAGGAATCTTTTAATTACTTCTACTTCTTTAGTTTACTTCCTTGCTACCTTATAGTTCCAAAGTTCCGTTCCGACCCCCTTACTACGTATATATTTTTCTCTTCTTATTTTGCCCACGCTCCCTTCACTCGCGCTCGTTTATTTCACGCGTCTATATGACAACCGATAAACGTAAACATTCTCGCGAATGTTACGTTAGGCTATACAACTACATTCAGTTATTACATAACGTTAAACTTTCACAAAAAGGAATAAATAGAATATTTGCATTTCAATAATTGCGTAGTTAAATTACAAATATAAGCTTCTATAATATTGACATAACAATAAATAAAATAGCTTAATAATAATTAATACAGAATCTATTTACCATTAACACATTTCTTTGATTAAATAATTAAATAATTGATATAATTAAGGTAGTTATATGATATCAAATTACATTTACGTTATTTACAATAAATAATATTTACAACGCGGCCTCTGTGATGGAAAATCATGTTGGATTCTGAATCAAATAACATTTATTCTATTTTCTACATAATTAGAATCCAACAACGTGACCACAATAAGTATATTTTATTAGGCCTGTGTAGCTCAGTGGAAATGATGCCTGCATCCTCTGTGCTAGGCTGCCCTAAGATAGATTTCAAATCTAGTCACCAACCGGAGGAGCTTTTTCTAAGCCTTTCTTCAACCAGTTCCCCAGATATTCTATCTCTGGCATGGGCAAGTGGGTTTTTTCCTCCTGGAAACTCGAGAAATTTGACTGTAAAACCCACATTATTTCAGACAGTAACATATCCTGTTGGATTAGGTATGAAGAGATGGCAGCACTTGTTTGCAAGCTCTTCATTGGCCCACTCAGTCTCCAGAAAGCTAGATAGGATTGAAATGCCTTGCTTACTGCGAATAAGGGAATAAAAGATGTTTACCGATTATGATTTTTTTGATTATGTATATTTTACTAAAAATTGTAAAGTACAGATATTTCATTTCATTCATAGTATATCACATACTATGCTTGGTATAGAAATATGAAACAATGGAAAATTCACTTACAAAAAAGTCAAAACTTCATCAATAAATAAACAGAGGTTATCTTCTCATGCAGCCACAAAGATGTGTGTTATAAATTATTACACTATTATGATCCTTAAAAACAAAGTTGCTAATCTTAAAAGTAGAGCTTCAGCACTTTATTTATAAAGATTTATAATTTGTAGACACTTCAGTATAACATTTTTACATCATTACAAAGGATCCATTGGCTAACGTTATTAATTTCATGTTCTGCAAAGCCAAACTTATGATATTGGATATAAGATTTGTGTTCAGAAATAAGTTTTAAAGTAGAATGGCCTGTTTGTCCAAAATGGGATAAGCTGCATGGAATTTGATAGATGCTAAGTAGCAAGAAAGAGAGAATTTTATCTTTAGGTGAAGGTAAAAATAGGTTGATTGGATTGATAGGTTTGTATGTGGCTGTAAGTTTCTTAAGGAGACAGGACATGCTCAGAACACAAATCTAATATATGGGAAGTCATGTCTTGTAGAATTCGGAGAAAAATGGTTGATAACTTGTCAATTTTTGGGTTAGTCACTGGCAGCAGAAGATTGCTTATTAGTTGAAATTTCTTGCTGAAGGGAGGTTGTGAAGAATACATAGTGGGCTCCTCACACCTGATAGTGATCAGAAAAAAAATATATATGGTACGCAGGGTACATGTCACTTGACAGGAATGTGCAGAAAGGGTAAAGTTTATTACTCTTTTGCTGGAGTTAATTTGATTCCAGGAAGTAAGTCTAATTTTTTTGTAGGAGTATATGTAGTTCTTGCTGGGTGTACTTCCATCTGGAAACACCCAACTATTATTAGGTCTCAGTGCAGTGAAGAGACTGATCCTGGAAGATCCACTTATGCAAAAAGAACATGGAAACCTTAAACCTATTCAGTTTCTGCATTCACCTTGCTTTCAGACAAGGCATTCCACTCTATGCAAATAAACCTGATCCTCATCCCCTTGCTTACATCCTCTTCATATAGTATCCCAGAATGCCTCTCGTTTTACCCTTGTCTCCTCTACTATGAAAAATCTCCTTTAATCTGTAATAACCTCTCGCCAAGTTATACATCTCAATCACATTCTCTCTTCTTTTCTTCACAAGCCTGTGCAAGTTGCATTCCCTCGTTCTGTCCTCATATTTCTTAGACCTGACACAGACTCGTCCTTTTGAAAACCTGGTGACCAAATCTTCACAAAGTAGTCCATATGAAGCCTGATCGAAGCTTTATACAAGAGATCCATAACCTCTTTGCTTTTGCATGTCACTCCTCACTATTGCTATATCATCCATTGTGATCTTACAATATTAGCAATGTGACCCCTGAACTTTGTCTCTTCACCATTACTCTCAAATCTGTCATCTCTTCTACTTCCTTCAAAATTTCTGAATCTCATCCATGTCTATCAAATTTCAAGACCTCACAGTTTGCAACATTAAACTGATAGATCTACTCCCTTGCCTACTCAGTCTATTAAGATCCTTCTGCAAGGCCACATCTGCCTCTGCTCCTCAGTTCTTACCAACTTTTCATCATTAGCAAACTACTGCATAACTCCATTCAGGCCAATCCCAATATCATTAACGTATAAACAATAATGACCCAAAAATAGACACCTGTGGGATGCCACTCTCTCACATAACCTACTGATACCTAACAGCCAATCACCCTATTTAAGTCACTAGTCTTGTGTCCAGTCCCATCCATTTCAGTTTAATTACCAGCTTGAATGGCAGACTGTTAAAGGCTTTTGAAAAATCCAAATATACTACTGTATATGCATCTCCCTTATCTAATGAATTTATTACCTTGATGAAATACCCTGATAAACTGCTCATTTTTTATTTACTCGTATCCTTTGTATCAGTTACAATTACCATTATCAACTAACACTTCTCATAGTCGTCATTCTTTCTTCTACTTGTCACATATCTAAAGAACTCGCTAGAATATTTTTTTTGTTTGATTTTTTTTATTTCTGTCTTTACTGAGTCACCTTTCTGGCCTGTTTTCGCACTCTTCAGGCATCTGATTATTATCAACATTCATCTTGTGTTGCCTCCACAGTGCTTTCTTCAAGGTTTCATGCTTAAGCCCTTCATTCATCCATTTTAGTTCTATTTTCTTTAGCCTTATTCATTACTGTTTTACTGTAATAAATCTCCTAGGAGCTGAGTTTTACAATCTGAGAAAATATTAAGGATAGTGACGGATGTTGCTCCACCTTTGCTCCGAGTTGTACTACCCAGGTGTTGACTTACACTCGGACTCGCTGATAGTTCTTTGGCATGAAACTCTTTGATTTCGATCTCCGAGTTTCGTATCCAGCTTTAAAATAATGAGGGATTTATTATCCCCTCAACTTAATCATATATTTATATCGTCTAAGGCACTTTGTACCATATCAATCCACCTATATCTTGGTCTTCCTCTGGGTCGTTTTCCTGCCAACCCGGCAGAGAACACTTGTTTTGACTAATCTTTCCTCGCCCATTCTGTTTAAGTGACCATACCACCTGAGATTAGCTCTGTTAATGCATTCCTGGATGCTAACAATGTGAAGTTCTTTCCTAATATCCTCGTTTTTAATATGATATTGCCATTGATGCCATCTGTTCACGCCTCTAATCTTTCTCAGGACTCTCATATCTGCAGTCTCTAGTCTTTGGTCAAGTGTTTTACTTCTGACCCAGCTCTCGGATCCATAAGTTAAAACTTGTTTGAAGTATACAGCTAATTTAGTGTTCTGACCAATTTCAATTTCTCTCTTATTCCATATAAATATTCAGTTGACTTCCCCATACCAGCTTTGTTTGATGTTGTTGTCTATTTCCATATTTAATTTACCATCTTCAGTAAAAATCGTTGCCTAAGTAGCTGAAATGTTTTACTTGTTCCACAGGTTCTCCGTTCACAACACAGTTGACATTTTCAACGATTCTACCTATTTTCATTGTCTTTGTCTTTTTATTGCTGACCTTCATACCATATCTATTACAACAGTTATTCAATTTAGTCAGGGAATCTTGCACAATTATAGCGGATTTATTTAGAAGTATAACATCGTCTCCATAAAGCAAAGGGCTGACATTAACATCTCCAATTTTGATATCATGTTGAATACCACTTTCCTTCATAATGTGATCCATATAGATAATGAATAACAGAGGGGATAATGTACATCCTTGCCTCACACCAGATTTAACATTAAACCATCTTCCTGTACTTCAATTCTAACTGCTGACTAAGTATTGCTTGATATAATGCCCCATTGACACAATATAACTGTAGCGTATTGAATAGCTTCTCTCTTGGCACCTTGTCATGTGCCTTTTCCAAATCGACAAAACTTAAATACAGATCCTTGTTATATTCCCATGCTTTCTCAACTATTTCTCGTAAAGTGAAGATCTGATCCTGACAGCCTCTATTTGGCCTGAATCCATCTTGTTCTTCACCAAGCTTTTCTTCCCCAATTCTTCTCAACCGTTTCTCAAATATGCTTGCATAGATCTTGCCAGGAACACTCAGTAGGGAAATACCTCTGTAATCCTCACATTCAGTTTTATTTCCCTTTTTATATATGGGTACTGTGAGAGCTCTACTCCAATCATCGGGAATTTGTCCTTCTGTCCAGGCTTTCTGAACTATGCAATGCAGCCACTGTAAGACTTATACCACCATACTTCAGCATTTCTGGTCGGATGTCATCTACTCCTGCTGCCTTTCCACATTTCAAGCCTTTGATGGCTTTTTCTACTTCAAGTAAGGATATGTATTCCTGACTGTATGCCTGTTGAGTGTTTTTTATCACTGTGCTATCACTGCTTGTTTCATTTAGCAATTTTTCGAAGTAATTATAAGTAATTTGAAGTATCCATACTTCAAGGATATGTTTTTCTCCTCTTTTCATGTCACCTTTATCATCTCTAACTACTTTTACTGCACCCTTTCCTCCATTTCTAAGCTTCTTCAACAACTCAAGAATATCTTACCACCTTCTTGATATTTATTTTCTATGTTCTTGCCAAAGTTCTCCCATGACTTTTGTTTAGCTAGTTTTACACAGTGTTTATCTTTCTTACATTTGTCTCTGTATTCTCTAAGAGCAAAAGCTGACTTATTTGCCAGGAACTTTTGATATGATTTCTTCTTTTCCTTCACTGCCTCTTTAACTTCCTGTGTCCACCATGGAGTCCTGATTTTTCTATCCTTGCAGACAACCTCACCACATGCCTCTCTGGCTGAATCAATCAGCATTTTCTTCAAGGCTTCCCACTGAATCTGCAAAGTTTGGTTCCTGTTCTCAAACTTTTTTATTTTTTCTTCAATAATCTTCGTGTATTTTAGTCTATGGTTCGTATCTGAGAGCTGGTCAACTTTTATTCGCTTTAAAACTTTCTTACATGTTATTCTTTTCAATATGAAATTCAGTTTTATCCTACTCAAGACTTTATTTATTTATTCATATGGAGTTTCCTCTCTTTTCTCCCTCGTCCCTAGTGGGGCGAGTTGTGCCCCCTCATTTGGGGTTAAGTATTTATGGCTGTAGATCCGTGTGTTCACGTGGCTGGTTTGCCTGCTTGCGGGATGAAAAACCCAGATAAACTGGGGGATAAAATCCTGCTGTCCATGCCCAAGACTGGCTAACTTGGCTATGGCTGAGGAAGATCCTTAAGCTT